>NW_019525658.1:702512-703881 GCF_002814215.2 Seriola lalandi dorsalis
GTGTGGGGGGTGGACCCTGAGGGAAACAAGGTCATTCCTTTGTTGATATAGCAGACTCAGTCTCCCCTCTGGGACCTGCAGCCGGTGGAGAAGTGATACACACCAGCTTGGATTGCTCAGCACTCAACTCTTAAGGGCAACACAAGAATCACACAACGGCTCAGTTTCATTTCAGCAGTTGTTGCTATCGCTGCTACATTTAGCAGAAAAGCTGTGTCAAGAACTCCAAACTCACACAGTATGTGACATCCAACAGATGTCACATACTGTCCATCATCAAATTTATTTAAGACAATTTTTCAGAATCAAAAGTAATACGATACAGATAGCAAAATGAAACTTCTGGCCCACCATGTACCTGGGTCCTCGGCCCGTGTCTGGGCCATACACTTCCACATGAGGGCAGATTCTGGTTGTTTTCATCCAATATTGTCTGACAGCCGGGAGATCTTCTGTAGCTGCACCAGAATTGATCCAGATGTGAAAGTATCATGTCTATATGAGCCAGAGTTGGGCCGTGAAAGAAAACAAGCATGTGGCCCAAGTATGGGTCGAATTTATTTTGCTATCAGGAAGTGCTTGTAAGTAATTCAACATGACTTTAATGACACAGATTCACCAAATAGAGGCTTAAAACAGATGTAGCCTACAGCTGAGTGATTAATGCTGCGCTTGTGTCATACGGGATGGAAGGTGGAGACAGGAAAGGCTACTTGTGTGATGAAAATACTGTGCATTGACAAAATGGAGTTTGGGTTAATTACACTGAACAATGGTCTTGTTCGTGTTTAATAAAAGAGTAACACTTTATAATAACATTAATTCATAAGTCATTTATAAGGCTTTAGTTAATGATGAAGTAATCATTCCCAAAACACTGATATACATTTGTAGATGATTAGTAAGTGCTGTGTTAACATATAACAAATGTGTAAGTCATCTGCAAACTTTAGTAAATCATGAAACAATCATTAACAAATCAATGATTAATAAGTAGTTAGTTGATATATTATGAATCACTCGTAAGTTGTTCAGAGATTTGATATTTCACTAGTCTGTTGTAAGTCTATAATAATGGGATCTCTTAGTCCTACCTGCAGTGGCCCAGGTTCCAGTCTGACCCCTGGCCTGCATGTCATCCCCTCTCTTTCTCCCTGACTTTCCTCTCTCTCTCACTGTTTCTATCTGAATAAAGGCAATGCCCCCCCCCCAAAAAAAAAGAAAAAAAAAACATCAGAGATTCACCAACAGTCTTCAGCGGACCATCGTCTCAGAGTAGCTGGAAACTTCTTTCCTTTGTTTCTTTAATAACTTATGAACCAGACGTTCAGCAGGTTTTTACCAGCAGCTGAATTATCCACAGAGGTGT
>NW_019525658.1:704130-710065 GCF_002814215.2 Seriola lalandi dorsalis
CTGTGGAGATGGGAGAAACTTCCAGAAGGAAAACCGTCTCTGCAGCACTCCACCAATCAAGCCTTTATGGTAGCGTGGCCAGACGGAAGCCTCTACTCAGTAAAAGGCACATGACAGCACACTTAGAGTTTACCAGAAGGCACCTAAAGGACCATGAGAAACAAGATTCTCTGGTCTGATGAAACCAAGATTGAACTCTTTGGCCTGAATGCCAAGCGTCATGTCTGGAGGAAACAAGGCACCTCTCATCACCTGGCTAATACCATCCCTACGGTGAAGCATGCTGTGGGGATGTTTTTCAGCAGCAGGAACTGGGAGACTAGTCAGTATCAAGAGAAAGATGAACGGAGCAAAGTACAGAGATATCCTTGATGAAAACCTGCTCCAGAGCGCTCAGGACCTCAGACTGGGTCCCAGCCAGAGCCCAGACTTGAACCTGATTGAACATCTCTGAAAAGATCTGAAAATAGCTGTGAAGCGACGCTCCCCATCTAACCTGACAGAGCTTGAGAGGCTCTGCAGAGAAGAACAGCAGAAATACCCCAAATACAGATGTGCCAAGCTTGTAGCTTCATACCCAAGAAGACTT
The DNA here is from genome assembly GCF_002814215.2 of Seriola lalandi dorsalis. Lineage (NCBI taxonomy): Eukaryota > Metazoa > Chordata > Actinopteri > Carangiformes > Carangidae > Seriola > Seriola lalandi. The sequence continues at coordinate 704,720 of NW_019525658.1, forward strand.
GAGGCTGTAATCGCTGCCAAGGGTGCCTCAACAAAGTACTGAGTAAAGGGTGTGAATACTTATGTACGTGCGATATTTCAGTTATTTATCTTTAATAAATTTGCAAAAATTTCTAAAAAACCTTTTTCGCTTTGTCATTATGGGGTATTCTGTGTAGATTGATGAGAAAAAAAGGAATTAAATCCATTTTGGAATAAGGCTGTAACATAATAAAATGTGGGGAAAGTGAAGGGGAGTGAATACTTTCCGGATGCACTGTACTTTCTGTTTAGATTTGCACAGTTAGCTGTGCTGCTGTAAAGGAACATGGGTAGTACACATGTGGCATGTTTAGCTAAGACGTGTGGTTTTAAAGGGTAATGTTGACCTTGACAGTGCATACCTTCAGTAAAAACAGATGCAGTAAAGTGACCTTTCATTGTTCACTTTCAACAGTGTCTCTGTCTCTAAATCCACTGGCGAGCGAAGATTTATTCAGTGTGGACTAAGTCTAAATCTTTTTTCAAGCTCATTTTCTTCTTGTCATTTAAAACTTGTAATCCCCATCCTCTCGCATTGTTTACACTGCTTCCCCTCATTTTTCCATGAAGCACATCCTTCAAAAATTCCATGCTTCACAGAGCTTCTCCTTTTGAATATGTGGCAGATGAAAGTAAAAACAGGATTACAGTCTAATCCCTCTCGATTGTTTGTGTCTTTTGGCCACTGGGAGACCTCTGATGTGGTCCTGCCCTGCTGGAGAGGGAGAGAGGGAGAGAGATGGAGACGGAGAAAGAGACTTTCCTCGGTGCCGTCCAGTAATGAGAACCAGTAATAAAGTGGATGTATTCATGGACAAATGAAGCCAGCAATTAAGGAAAGAGGTAGCTAGCTTCAGACAGCCACTTTGGATCTTTTAAATGTAAATACAGCCGCTTCTCTCAAAGTGCTTGGTGAGATATTCCAAATGAAATCCCCTCTCACTAATGAGGGAGCTGTGATATTTCTACACCAAGTCTCTCTACGGCGCTACCACAGTAGGCAGCTCAGGCTCTTGTTGAAATGTTTTAATCAGGCTGAAGGAACAGGGATTATGATATAACAGAGTTGGTGGAGACTAGTCTTCCTCTGTTTCCCATATCAACACAGTTCTGTTTGATCTGCCCTGAAATCTACACTGCTGTGACTGTCTTAATTAGCTAAGTGGATGTAGACAACATATCCTACATAGTAAATTGCAGGAGTTGACATGTCACTGAGTAATGTTCTGTGTTCCACTTAATAAAGAACAATATGTGAAAATAAAAGACAGTCACTGTTGGTACATCCATAGAGGAGATAATAAGACAAAGAACCCGCTCATATAGATCCTGTCACAAGACAAATTATAGTAATTTTAAAAGCAAAGCTCTGTTATTCGGTAACATTTGGTGTTTGCAAGATCTCTTCTCATCGCCAGTAAGTTGCTGTTGCCTTGATCAGCTGGTGCAGCCTGTCACAGACGTGCTGCATTTTGCCATTGTTTCATCCCATCTGCCTGGGTTTGATGTCTCCTTCCCCATCCCCGGCATCCTCACACACTCCCTCAGCGGCAGGTCAGGTCACTACACACTGGTTTCTGATGCGGGAGTCACAGAGCCGCCGTCATCTCGCTGCCCAGTAACAAACAACAGCTTGACTCGCAATATTGTCATCATGTTTGTTTTTTAAGAGGCAGAGAGACTCACTTGGCAGCGGACCAATTCAAATGAGCTGTTTAAGATGTGCGAGTGCGCTATGAATAGGAATGAAGGCGGTTTTACGGTGCGGCGCAGCCTCACGGTGTAGACACAGGCCATTTTTCTCCATTTCCAGTTGGTGGTGATTTCTTGGTGCCTGGAGTGGAAGTGGCAATTAGCCTTTATTTGCACTGACACAGAAATTCATCCAATTATCACCATTTAAGTTGGTGCTATTGACATGCATTGACTAAATGGATTATTACCATCTATGTATTCTATAAACAATGATGCATATCTGCCCGCAGGCACCTGGAGAGTTTGTGTTGCTGCTTTTCAGTAACAATTTTTCAAACTTTATTAACTGATTAGTGACGATAACATGATCTGATTTCATCAAATATCAACTTCACATGGAACTGACTCAGGCGTCATTACATGAAAGGCACATCTAGAATATAATGAGTGACAGAACATAATAGAACACAACATAACATAATACATAATACATATAACATAATACAGTGGGACAAAACAACTGACAGTTTTTTCTTATTGTTATAGATTCATATTTTGACTAAAAGGGGAGAGAAACTACCAGAAAACTAAGCTGATAAAGGCCATACTTGCGGAGCTTTGTTATCTGTTATCTCGAGATAACGCCATTAGATAGCAGGATAATTATGCTAGTATGGCCTTCCTCTGCAATTGTGTGTGAGAAACAAATATGTTTCAGAGCTTAGTCAGAAACACAGACTGTGAATAAAGATGGATGTAGCCTCTGTAACGTCACCCACAGGTTTCTGCAGCTCAGAGTGAGCTGCTCCACTGTTGCCATCTTGGAAGTGTCTGACTCCACCCCTAACTCCCAGCTAATCCAGAAATGGTCTAAGATGGGCATGTGTGGAGCTGAGCTGAGATCTAGTGGTCATTAGAGAAACTGCATAATATGGTAGGGCAATCTGTCAAATATACTCAATGTATTACAACTTGTTCTACAAGGGATGCAGTAAATGAGGCCAGTGGAATGGTTTCAGACCTGGAGAGAGTGAAACAAGTGAAGCGCATAAGAGAGTTCATATATGTTGAATTAGGAAACAGTAATAGAGGGGGAAAAACAGCACTGTCTGGCAGTGGTTTTGGTACCGCAAGGAAGAAATTGACCAAACAATGGTTATCTGCATAACAGGTAGCAGCACCACCAATTGGTTCCATCACTTGAAATGCCCCCCACTACAACTTTCCAACCACACCAAATAAACTGCCAAGGTAGCCAAACCAGAAGCAAATGACTCGGGCTTGATTATGATTATGTAAATATTTCTAATTTTCTTGATACATTTTGCCAAATAAATGTAATTATATTCTCTGTGAACGCATTCCAGGCATCCCCAAAGGAAAAAACACAGATAAAGTCCAGCACGGTGGGTTGAAGAGGTCTGGTGGGCTGGAGTAGATCATCAAAGGGTTAAATCATGTGTTAATGAAGTGGTTTAGAAGATTTCAATATATAGAGATATATATCGTGTATTGCAATTATAACCTAAAAATAGTACAATATTACTTGTCGCCCAGCCTAAAGTACACAACTCTGATCATGAGATGACATCTGAGCAAGAGCCATGTTGATACTCATCCAAAGATTTCTGAGAGTGATTTTTAAAGTTTCTCAAGACATGTTTTAAACTCTGTAAAAACCCTCTGACTGTGAGAATTGTCCACCTGCTGGCTCCAGGTGGACAGGTGAAAGAGCAGAGAGTATGAAGATGGTTAGAGGAGGAAACATCAGAGAGACTCAGCCACATGTGTGAGCCTCAGTCAGACCCAGACTCAGCAGAGGAGTCTGAGACCAGAACCAGAGACTAGCAGACGGATCAGAACAGTTAGCGTAGTTAGCATCTTTTATTTGTTTATGTTGTTTGTTAGCTTGTAACTGGCAGTAGCTCACACAGTGTCAGCGGTTGTGCTAATTGTAACTCTCTCTTTCTGTACTGACAAGGTATTAGGTTTATTTAGCCCCGCCCACTGTCCCCACAAGTTGACAGGATTGGTTCCTGAGGTTCGTGACGTATGAAACCCTGGCTCTCTGAATCTGTTTCTATGAGACTGTCATTGGTTCACTGCAGTTCAAGGTGGAAACACTCAGTCGTGGTGTTGATGATTATTTCACTCATCATATGTCTTGTATTATATAAAAACATCATGTGTACGTTAATTAGGTTAAACACTTGATTTTCATCAGAGGAGGTCTTCAAAGTAGCATTATTATTTTTTTCAGTTTCTTGAGGGCAGTGCTGTAACATGACAATACCATCCAATGTTATGTTGTTCTGGTGAGTGTGTTTGCAGCCTGTTACCTCTTCACACATCCAACAGACAAAGCAACACTAGCATTCGTTTGGAGCGTTTGATTCCACCTGACGACTTCAAGTCCAACATTCACTCTCTTTTTAGCCACATTTTGGTCTCCATCCGCTCCTGAGGGAAATATCTGGATCTTTAGCTGCTAAATGCTCCGCTATGTTCACCAGCCAGTCAGTAACTCTGTCTATCTGCTGTTTGGTGCTGGGCAGGTATAATGGACAGTTTATTTAACAGGCTTTTTGTAACCACAGTGGTGAGTAGAGCTGAGGGTGAGTAATATAACTTCATGCAAGTAGTAAGTAACCGAAAATGTAAAACAGAAAAATATATAATAAAATCTGCTTAGTAAATGTAACGGACATACGGCATATGATTTAATTAGTTTGAATATAACATAATTTCAATATAATTAACATTTACTTAATATCTTTGTGAAATTTAAATTTAGAGGAACATTTGACTTGATACTGTCAAGTTAGTTTTACTTGATATTACAGCAGTAAAATTTACTTAGTTGATAGAAAACATTGATACACTTCTCATTCAGACCTAAGAACCAGCCGGTACACTCACAACAGTCTACAAGGGGCAAGTGGAGATTCAGTGCCTTGCTCAAGTGCACTCACAACCCTGTTTGTTGAGGAGCTTTTACTCCAGAACACACCTGTATTTTAGGGTGAATTACTTTTCCCATCCACAGGGATTAAACATTGTGACTGTCCATGAAATGATTTGTACTTATGCAACGTAACTTGTCTTAGATGAGGTCCAGTTCACACAGAGGCAGATTTTGATCTTCCACTGCACTCTTAATTCCAGTTTTTAATCCTCTAAAAAGTCTCATCCCCACCTGGCTGGGGGGAGTAAATTCCTTAATCCCTGTCTCTTTCTGACACTGGGTTTTGGTTTACTTCAGTTCTAAAGTGATGCAAGCTTAGTGCATTTGAGTGCAACAATGAATTGCCGTCCCAGAGGACCGTGCCGAGGCGGAGGCAGCGTTCACGCTCTGTGCACCCTGTGGCATTAGGTGTTGGAGACAGTACATATGCAGCCTGCTCCTGAGCCTACGGAGAGTTACACCCAGGTGGCTTCACTCTGATGCTGATGCCATAGATACTGCAATCACCAACGCTGTCTGCACTGCCAGGTCTGTCAGCTCCGTCACATGGAGCTGTCGTTGCTGACATTGCAGGTGCCATCCTTATGAACACTGCCATCTAAAACTTGCCAAATCATTTAGAAAATGCTTACACCGTCAACGTCTCATTTTTTTTTTCCTGTTCGT
>NW_019525658.1:710085-758127 GCF_002814215.2 Seriola lalandi dorsalis
ATAACTTCATGCAAGTAGTAAGTAACCGAAAATGTAAAACAGAAAAATATATAATAAAATCTGCTTAGTAAATATAACGGACATACTGCATATGATTTAATTAGTTTGAATATAACATAATTTCAATATAATTAACATTTACTTAATATCTTTGTGAAATTAAATTTAGAGGAACATTTGACTTGATACTGTCAAGTTAGTTTTACTTGATATTACAGCAGTAAAATTTACTTAGTTATATACTTACTTGTTAATAGTTACAAAGATTTTATCAAGTAAATCCTATAGGTTATTTTTTTCAGCGTAAGCAACACCCTCATTAAACATCTGATCATTTGATTCATTGTTGATAGAAAACATTGATACACTTCTCATTCAGACCTAAGAACCAGCCGGTACACTCACAACAGTCTACAAGGGGCAAGTGGAGATTCAGTGCCTTGCTCAAGTGCACTCACAACCCTGTTTGTTGAGGAGCTTTTACTCCAGAACACACCTGTATTTTAGGGTGAATTACTTTTCCCATCCACAGGGATTAAACATTGTGACTGTCCATGAAATGATTTGTACTTATGCAACGTAACTTGTCTTAGATGAGGTCCAGTTCACACAGAGGCAGATTTTGATCTTCCACTGCACTCTTAATTCCAGTTTTTAATCCTCTAAAAAGTCTCATCCCCACCTGGCTGGGGGGAGTAAATTCCTTAATCCCTGTCTCTTTCTGACACTGGGTTTTGGTTTACTTCAGTTCTAAAGTGATGCAAGCTTAGTGCATTTGAGTGCAACAATGAATTGCCGTCCCAGAGGACCGTGCCGAGGCGGAGGCAGCGTTCACGCTCTGTGCACCCTGTGGCATTAGGTGTTGGAGACAGTACATATGCAGCCTGCTCCTGAGCCTACGGAGAGTTACACCCAGGTGGCTTCACTCTGATGCTGATGCCATAGATACTGCAATCACCAACGCTGTCTGCACTGCCAGGTCTGTCAGCTCCGTCACATGGAGCTGTCGTTGCTGACATTGCAGGTGCCATCCTTATGAACACTGCCATCTAAAACTTGCCAAATCATTTAGAAAATGCTTACACCGTCAACGTCTCATTTTTTTTTTCCTGTTCGTATTTCAAATTCAGATTATTCTGAACCGCAAAGCTCACGTGTTTAACTGTAAACAGTGCATTTAGAGTCAGTCTCAGTAAGGTAAGACAGGGTTTGACATCTCACCGATATCTCAGCCGAGGCTTGACCAAACATTTATGTTATTTTATTAATAAACACACAAGAATTTTACTTTCATACGACAAGTAACCAAAACATTTAAAATATGTGTTGGCTGTAGTGAGTTTGGATACACAGTGGTTATAAATGTGACATAGACTCATTGTGAAAGACCTAGTATGTTCAAAAAAATTTAGAGTGCAGATTAAGACTACATCTGCCACCCTTCAGAACGAAGCGAGTGACAGTTTTTGGTGGTGTATTCCTTTAAAATTGGTTTGTTCCATTGGCTTAAAGATTTTTCTTATGCAACAGCTGGTTGGTGAGGAATGAAATGCTCTCATGTGTACCCAGAATGGCAGGCACAGAGAGGGCTGGTGAAGATACTGATAGATAAAAACTTGATGGATTTTTTGACGGTGTACTGGCCAACTGGGAAGGTTGGTCTAGGTTCTATGTTAGTATTATTACTACTACTAATAGTACTATATTGATACTTTGAAAGTATCAAAGCCTCAGACCACAGAGAAATGCACACAGCCTGTATTCAGAAACTGAGCCTTAAAACCAGCCGTCAGGACTTCTGGAACTTTGTGATGTCACAACAAAGCAGTCACCGCTCTCAGCCACACCCCAAGCCCTCTCCGAGTGTTTACCTGAAATCCACTATATTTTATTGGATCACTCAGAAAACAGTCAGCCAATCAGAAGAGAGGATCAGAGCCTCCTCTCTTCTGATTGGCTCACCGACCTGTAGTTACTAGAGCTCCTGAGAGTAGCCTGAGGGAGAAGAAAAGTACACTGAGATGGTTTAAATATATCTTCTTATGGATCAACGCCTCAAATAAAACACAGGAGAAGAGGAAAATATGGAGCTTTAAATTCTTCACTCAGGCTTCAGCCTGTCAGTCATTTTCATTTGTCCAAGGAAACAATCTCACCCCTACTGTTTATTCCCATCAGATAGAAAAACAACAGGTTGTGAGCCATAATATGTTCTTTTTTGTCATTTGGTATCACTGGTCAGCAGGTGTCACTGTTTAATTTCTTCTAACCTTTTAGACTGAAACTAAGTTTTTAGTTTTGTGAAACACTACAGACCAGTCAAACATATCTTTGTAAAACCAGCTTCAAAGTTTCATGCACAACTTTCTTGATAAATCATACTTTCCTGTAAATGTTTGTAGACTCCGAGCTTCATCTGGGTTTATTTTATTTCCTTCTTTATTTTCTCTGGCAACTAGACTAGTGAACCACTCAGATCTTTTCCTACAAACAAGTTGAAATGCTTTCCTTTCCTATATTCCTGGTCGGTCTTGGGTTGACGTGGCCTGTAGTCCACCAGTGTCTGTATTGACCGACCATCTTGCTCTGAGTTGCTGTTGTTGACACACATGTTGGGGTTCTGGTGGGACACTGAGGCAGGTAGTGGTCTGTAGCCGGGTCAGTGTGCTGTGGCCCCACAGTGCAGCCGGCTTATCCTCACTGCTGCCCACACTAATCCCAGCAGACAGGAAGCAGTTGTTTGCTCCCGCCGGGTCAGCAGCGGTTTTGGCTGATGACCCAGCTCTATCAGGCCGAGAGGCCGAGGGGGCGGAGTGAACATCACACCTCCTTACCCCACCCCCCCATCTCTTCCTTTCCAAAGGCCACTGCAGCTCCTCTGGGCTTTTGTTGCATGATGGGATATATTCAGCTGCTCCATTTGGCTGGTTTGGAGGAATGCTGCGGGTGCGCCCCCTCCCATTGGTTGGTCAGTGAAGCGAGGAGGGATATCAAAGCTCTGTCGGGGGGGGGGGGGCTGAGAGGGTCATGTCTCATTGGGCAGAGCAGGGGTGCACTGAGCCTGTCACATGGCTGATGGCTGATTTAGCACTCCACTGGAGAGGTGAGGCCTTATAGGCCACCTCTCCCTTCCCACCACACAGACCCACAGACGCACACACACACACATTTCATTGACAGATAACCCTTACTGCTCACCATCTCTACAGTGTTTTAACAACCTTGAACATCAATGTGCTCTCTCTGCAGTCCAGCCATCTCTTTAGCCAAGCCTCGGCTGAAGCACCTGTATTGATTCCTGCTCCAGCCAATTCAGCTGCAGCCTTTCATGGGCCTCTGTAACTGACTGTCTTTGTTCATGTTTCTCTAACATGTTCATTTTTTTTCTCCACCATTTTTGTCATGTGCACTCATTTCCTGCACTCACCAGAGCTCTCTCTCCCCACCTCCTGCCCAATCCCTCCCTCCTTTCCCTCCCCACCTACACTCACACACTCTTCACATTTTGTCCATTTTAGTTATATTGTGATGGAAAATCCATGCCATTCACTTTGTTGTTGTTATTTGCAGCAGCTCGTGTGTTGTTTGACATCTCCACATATAAAAGACACCTAGGTAAAATGTTCTTTCCAACTTTCAAGACTCACTCACACATCGATAAATAAAACACATCTTGCAAATGTGCACAGTTTCACAGGGTCCAGTCGAAAAGCATCAGCTGTCCCTGTTTCAATAATATTGCCCTATAGTGCATAAAACATGCTTCTTGTTGTCTCTCTTAACCAGCTAATGTGTATTGATCTGTGCTCATAGATGGCCACTGGATAAAAAAACATCTTGTAATCTGTCCTGTAATCTAACAACTGAAATGAAGGGGCACGATATCATCTGGAATTATTTTTATTAAACTGTAACTTAAGGCTAAAATTAGAAACTAGCTAACATTAGTCAGCTAAACTGTAACGTAATAGAAAAGTTAGAAACTACCTAACTTTAGATAATTAAACTGTAACTTTGCTAAAGTTAGAAATTAGCTAGTATTAGTGTTCATCCATGGATACTTGACACAGTCTAAATCAGAAACTCTGAATAAGAAAGTAAAGTGTATTAAACAAGCTATATAGTTGGCTACTCCTACTTATATTTACCTGCAATGTTTCAATTTGTTTGTGTGATGCGCAGGAGCAGAGAATAAAGGACATGAGTCACTAATGGTGGTGAGGCAGGCAGACAGACGTGCAGATAACGTCAAGATTAAGAAATGGTATGGTCCACTTTAGGGATGTCTGAAGTCATAGTAGCTACAAGATCCACGCATGAATATAGGAAATACTGTGTATTGTAATATTACAATTACAGGTAAATAGGATAAATGTTTCAACCCCCTGAATTGTTGTTTTTTACCTCTTTTCGGGAGGTCTAAATTTTAATCTGGGGGGGTCCCAACACCCCACCACCACCACCATAATTCGAACTCTATTGCTTTTGTGGAAAGCTGTAAAGAACTACAATGACCTCAAAGATTTGAATTTGTTCTGGTCCAGCAGTGTCTCTTCCTCATTGCTTGTGTTTCTACTGTTTTTCCCTCCATTGTGTCTCATGTTTGTGCTCTGATTGTCTTCCTCTCTCTGTTTGTGTGTACCTGTCTGGACATGACACCCACTTCCCCCCCCTGCTGATTCATCTGCACACCAGCTCATCAACTCACCAACTCCCAAGAGGCCTGCAGTATTTCAACCCTGGTCCCTCGTTCCACTCTTAGCCAGATCATTCTGTTCTCTCTCGCCCAGTCCTGGTTTGTCAGACACCTGAACTCCTGCATTTCTCGCTCCTCTCACCCAACCAGCTTCAAAGATATTTTAGTTTGAACTTCAATTTCGCCTCTCTCTCAATTATAACGTTAAGGTTGGCATAACGGCCTGCCCGTGATATGGACCCTATAGACTAAGACCAGGAAACCACCAGCTTGCAAAGGGCTATCCAGCTCCACCGAGCTCCGACAATAACCACGTCATAGTGACACGAATCTCACACTTTACTGCTTACTTTTGCACCCGCCCAGAAGCTTCCTCCAGCCCTGCTGACCAGTCTAAGGTATGTTATGTTATGGGTATGTTACAGTGAAGGGTTCTTGCTTGGGCAGAAGCAGTGTAATGCAAGTTTAGACTATTCGGACTATTTCCTGTGATGAGTTTGTTTCCATGATGAAAGTTGTGTTCGATCATCCTGATCATTATGGAAATGGTGTCAGATTATTCTGGGGATTTCTGGACATCAGCAGCGTATTCACAGTGGAATGACGAGGTGTGACAGAGGGTGTTTGTGAACGGTTTAAATGAACAGTTAAAGAATGAATTGACTTCTCATGACAATCCCACTAACCTGGATTCTCGTCTCTTTAGCCATTACAATAGTCAGTCACCTGAATGAATGGTGCCGGGAGCTAGACATTCACAGCCTCCACCAACTTCTTGTGCAGAATGCAGCCATTTTCAGTTTTTTTTTTCAGTCATCTCGCCACTTGTAGCTTTAGTTGATTCCGGGACAGAAGAGATTTCCAGGTCTGGTATCTCAACTCCCAAAAACCACTGGTTTTAGGCCATCCCTGGTTAAAACTATGCAACCCTCATATTGATTGGAATTGGTGGTTGGAGACCACGCCAATAGTGTTTACTATGGTGACCATATCGGTTTGATGTTTTGTTGTTCTAATTAATAAAACAGCTGAGTCTGATTTATTTTGCATGTCATTTGTTTATTTGGTAATAAACCAAAGTATTGGATGAATTCAAATTTTGACCTGATGATAGCATTAGATCAGGGGATCACCAAAGTTCACAAGGACCATGAATGTCTGAACCATCCATCAGCTGCAAAGACATCAACCTGAGCCATAATTGTCAACCTGCAGATGGCGCTGGAGGAAAACTCGGGGGAATCACCCAACTCATTAGGATTCATTGTCTGGAGATAATGAATATGTGGACAAACTTTTATTTGTTTATTTAAGAAATAATATTAATAGAAAATCTCTACTTTAGTAAATAAAACTTAGATATTCACACAGTTTGTGATGATTGGCAGGTTGTTTCTTCATGCACACTCGATTTGGCATTTAAAATTCAATTAAGCTGGTTTATTTGAGGGGTTTAGTGAGGCCAGGTCATTTTGACCCTGAGGACAAGGGAAGTACCCAGAATGCTAAGACTACACAAGGGTTAAACATCAGAATCTTTGAAGGGTCATTTACAATGATGTCGAGTAGATAAAATACCAGTTTAAAAATCAATTAAAACAAGTACAAAAGTATGAACTCCAGGGACATGGCGCATCAGCCAGTCATTAGTCCTGGTCTAATGTTGGCCAGTGGACCAAAGTAACATGGATGTAATATATGAAGGCAGTTTTTCAATATGGACATTGTAAATAAACAAATATGCATCACGCCTCTCACAGAGAGAAAGGGCCACCCAACATTTTCATACAGGATGCAATGTTGAGTGTTATAAGCATCAGTAGAATGAACCTGAGAGCAGAGTGGGCGACAGCTGAAGCTTCAGTTTCAGCTGACGCTTGTATAAGACTTGACTAAAAAAGTTTTTCTACAGAGCAACAGGAAGCAGGATTCATTCTTAAAGAAAAATCTTTTACCTTAATTTACTCACCAGATTTGATACATGATTCTTAAAGGATAACTTTTAATCATTCCATTATTGCAATCAATTCAGTAGCTATTGAGATATTTCAGTCTGGACCACTGTGGTGGCCAACCATCAGATTAACATTGGCCTCCATAAAGCCACGCTGCAGGGTCTGGACTTTTACAGTTTGTTGTGCTGACTGAACGAGTCGAAAGCAGGAGGCCAGTTCAGAACCTGCTTTCACCTACTGGTGTAGGTGCCCGGCTTCATAATTTAGAGTTGGGCTTTAGCTTCCATTGGGTCTTTAAGGTGATTACTTAAACCTTTTTTTATCCACATTAAGCTCATAACTAGCATAAGCACAACTGAAATGGACATGCCTAATATTTTGCGCATTAAATCAATTCATCTGAGTATGTACAAGTCATTCATTTCATATCTACATTTGGGCCAGAATAGTATTAGACTGAACTGGATACAAAAAGCATAACTGTGCCTTGCCTATACTCATAGCACAGAGCTCTACAGTAGACCAATAGGACAGCTATTTTTCCACTGCTGTAGCTACAATACATACCTCTTGATCCATCCTCTACTATGCTGCATATGTTTTGAGTTTGGCATCTGAGTCTGGGCTGTCTAAGAAAAAAACGAGACCATTCAGAGATAAGAGAACACTCCTCTATCTCTCTGTCAACATGCGAGTCTAAAGTGAAGCTGAGTGGTAGCTGGGATTCCTGTCTGGTATCCTGTCTGACATGAAAGGCTGCTCGCTGGGACTGAGGAAGGAGCTCAGAGAGAATTATTCCCGCCGGACCCTCCAGCAGATGGAACAAGAACACCTTGAAGGATGGGAGTGTCGCTGAGCCCGAGTGCTCGCTTTCTCCCCCGCAGATGAAACGTAACGCAAGGCTGTCTCAAATCTCCAGCAATCTGTGGATGTGAGCGACGCAGAGAGAGCACCTGGCTCTTCAAGGGAAGCAGCCATTTGAGATGTGACAGAACGCCTTGTCAGATAGAATCACTGTAATGGAGAGATAATCCCACAGTCATCACTCAGAAAGGCATGTCTGCAGGGCATCTTGGAGGAATAGCCAGATATGTTTTGCAACATTTTAGATGGTAAACGACACTGAAGTCGCTGTATTTATCACAGGCTGAAATCAAAACTAAGTGGTAGTGGGAGGAATTTGGATTAAAAAAACGACCAGTTTGAATTTTGGTTGATGTAATAAGAGATTCAGAAGCTCTAAATGTAGATCAATAAGCCATGCTGGGTTGAGTCTCTTGGTTGGAGTATAGTCCCTGAGTAGAACAGGATTGGTCCTTGTAGGCTTGTCAGATGACAGAGACAAGCCAGACAGGAGTGTTTGCAGCCTCTGCTGTGTATGCTGAGATGTGCCTTTCGTCTCTTGTCACTCAAAAGCCCTTGGAAGAGTTTTGCTGCTCAGCCACCTTCCTTGACCTGTCACTCAGTCCTCTGACAGCTGGTAGGCTGCCCTCCTCCTCCCCATCCTCCCCCCCTTCTCACTCCTTCACCCTCCCGGTCCCTCCCAGTCTCCCTTCTCTATCCCAGCATGCGGATTGGGGGTCTCATTTTCATGTGTCAGGCGCCCCCATCAGTGTGACAGCTCCCTGTCCTCCTGTCTCATTAGAAACAGCCAGCTTGGTCTGGGAAGCAGCGGGAGAGGCGATTGGCGTTCAGCTCTCCCCAACCTGGGAACTGTGAGATCAGCTCTGCTAACACCAGTCAACCAGATCATCATCTGGATTGATCCAACATCCACACATACACTGATTCGCACACAGCTGATACATGTACGCACACATGTATCATGTACAGTCTTTTTCTCCCTTTACTCTTAAGTTCACTGCACTTTGATTTCATGCAGGAGTTTTTATCATGAATCAAACACAGTTAAAAAATTGAATCAATAAATGGTATGGATAAAAACATGCTACTGGCCTGTCCACCTCATTAATGTGGATTCACTGCCTCATATTTAACATTAGCTTTTGACTTATGTGTTGCATGAAAAAGTTCAGCATGTCTTGTTTGTATCTGTCATTTTGAATGTGTGTGTGATTTTGTTTCAGCGTATTTCCAGCCAACACTCCAGCAGGTCTGCACCATCGTATCCCAGTTCTCTCCTCTTAGGGGACAACTATTGATAGAGCGAAACAAAGGTGTTTGCTTTTTAGACCTGCATATCTAATGGCCTTGAAGGACAAAAAAAAAAACCCTTAAAAAAACTAAACATCAGACAGCTATGATTTCCACTCCTTTATTGTTTGTCCTTGAGTGTTAATTGTGCAATGTAGAGAGACATCCATTAGGCAGGCTCGCGTTTGATGTTTTTTGATGTCAGACCTAGATGTGAGGACGGTGAATAGTTAAATTCTAATTGCTTGAGGAATTTGTATCGTTATAATTTGAGGAGGCTTTGTATTCCTCCTTTTTAATGAATGTAGCATGGCCATCTAGGATAAGAAGGAGCAGAGATTTTGTGAGTTTATAATGAACTGTGAAAGGCATTTGAATATGTATGAGGATGCGAGACCCTAGGCAAGATGTACACAAGCTCCCCTGATGGGTGTGAAGTTGATCATATCATTTCCTTCCAAAGAGCAATCCTCATTTGGTGCAGAGTTTAATCCAGGGCTCACTGTAACGTGGCACAGCTTTGTAAGAAGTGGAGCACAAGGAAGAGTTGAAGAGGGGAAGTGCGTTTGATTTCTGTTTTGCTACTTTAAATCAAGAGTTCACAAATCAAGAGTCTCACAATTCATCTAAAAATAAAAAGAATTAAATGGTCACTGTTAAATTAGATATGTGAATCCTCTGTTCACTTTTTCCAGCTGTCTTGAGAGGTTTAGCTTATACATGCGGACGCTAACTGCCATTTAATGACTCCACCAAAAGGTTGAATCATTGCAGCAAATATGATAACAGAAGCTGCCTTCTCATAGCACCTAAAAAGACAGGTATGATTTTATTTAAAATGTGCTAGCTAAAATGCTTAAAACACAGTTGATGTTTGTTGACACTCTACTGCCATTAAAGTTGGTACTTTAGCCTAGCTAAAAATTTAAAATCTGCTATTATTTGACAATTAAAAATACTCACAATTAATTCAAACATATAAAAATATAAAGAATCACTTAGGAAACTATTTCTGGGCAGACATTTTTTTGGTTAGCTAACAAGAAATGAAAATTAAAAACATTAAGGCCTACATGTAGGTTGAATATACAGCCCCTTTTACAATGGTCAAAAAACCTTAAGACCCATTAACAATTGCCTTTTGTGGGAAAGGGAACAATCGTCATTCACACTTATATGCACTAATTTTGGTGTAAAAAGGAGATGCGGCAGGAATAACACATCTCCCAAACAGATATGTTGGACATAAATGATAAAAGTTGAATGGAAATTACATTCTCATGATAGCTTTTTATTTAAAATCGCAAAAGAACTAAAACAGACTCTTGTGCCCCACATAGGGTGACCAACCGTGACCGTTTGTGCACTGCACGTTCATGCACTTGCACAAGTATGCCCTTATGCACCATAAGCAGTTTCATCAGGATGGGGGACAGTTA
This sequence comes from Seriola lalandi dorsalis, assembly GCF_002814215.2. Lineage (NCBI taxonomy): Eukaryota > Metazoa > Chordata > Actinopteri > Carangiformes > Carangidae > Seriola > Seriola lalandi. The sequence goes on from NW_019525658.1 coordinate 720,330, forward strand.
TTTCGGTCCCTAACACACCTACTGAGTGCACTGGGCACCTTACGAAGGAGGGAGTCAGCCTCCTGTAGCTCTTTAGAAAAGACCAACTGTCTCTTCGGTGTGACAGCTAACCGTTAGCATACTTCTGTCAGAAAGAGCTGCTAGCACTATAGTGTTGAGGGCACTCGTATATGACTTCTAGGCTAGCAACAGGCTCTACACACTGATGACACACTGATTGATTGACACTCATACAGAACAATCAGTGTTGAATTCAGATGCATGGTGAATTGGTTATGTTTTTATATTGAGTTAGGTAAAAATGAGTTGGGCAGAACATAAGAAATATCTGAAAACAATCATAACAATTTATTAAATTGTGTTTTAATTTATTTGAAAACCAGGACATCTTAGTATTTCACAAATGTTTGTCAGGACTCGGGACACAAAGCTTGAAACTGTGACAGTCCAGGACAAACCAGGACGTCTGGTCAGTAACAAGTGGAGTAAAGGTGTTGGGCTCTCTTGTGTAGGGTTAGCACCATGTTAAGCTTGACAGCTATGTTTAGGATTGGGTTATGGTTCAGGTTAGGTTATGGTTATGGTTTGGGCTGTGGGGGAATGAGGTTTAATGAGGTTTAGGTTAGTCAGAGAATAGTCTCAATTATAACACAAATACAGTCTGTGTATGTGTGTGTGTGTGTGAGCACACTTCTTAGGACACCACTTGATCTCTGTCTCTTCATCTGTAACACCTTATGCCGCCACCCTGACCTGACTTGTGAGTGCTCTAAGTGATGACCCTTCAACCGGGAACATTTCAATTTCAACCTGTGATGGCTCCCCAGAGAATGATTTGAATGTTAAGTGCACCCTCCAATCCAGGCGCCGTTTGAAAATGTAATCAGAGCACTATCATCTCCCCAGCAGAGAGAGGACTCGCTTGACTCTGTGCAGCAGGCGTTGGCGCTGGCCTCATTTCCCCTGCCAGCAGGTGTCCTCTCTGGATATAATAGGCTTTACATGTGTAATTAACACATGGCACCGCTGCCTGCGCTGGCCACAGCCTCAGCCCTGCTCCTGTCACCATGACTTTCTTTCTCTTTATTTTTCTCGATTTATTTCTCCACCCTTTCCTCTTCCTCTTCATTATGAAGCATAATGGCTCCTCGGCCAACTCACGCTGTGGTGAAAGTGAATGCAGAAGACAAAGACAACACCTAGATGAAGAAAGCCAAGCGCTTGGTAATGCAGAGATGGATTGGTGGAGTATAGGAAGGTTCCGCGGAGTGGAAGGACACGGATGGAGTTAACAGCTTGCTGTGTGGGCTGGCTAATACCTTAAAACCCCCCTCTCATGAAATCTGTAATTACCAGGGCTCCGTTAATCAAGAATGAAACAGAAGAAAAGCAGTGGGCTAATTGGGGCCGACGTGCTCTGTAATTAGAGTAATAGTCACACATTGGGATTTTATGAATGAATGACTTTGCCAGCTTTTGTTACAGGGCTTCATTACATTGGACAGAGCCACCAGCGCTATTTGCATGCATGTACATAAAGGAGACAATATGTTACTGGTCATTTTTTTGTCCAAACAGCAGATTTTATCTCCAGGCCCCCTGACTAGGCCAGTGTTAATTATGTCTGTGGCCAAAGATTGGGGGAAGGGGGGTCCAATTATTTTTCTCTACTTCTCTCTTTTGCCCCAAACCTTTATTCACCCATGTACTGCGAGCTGTTGGGGCAAGGATGTGGATTTCTGTTTGTGGAGCTTCATTTGCAGAGTGTGGAAGGAATTCATCATAAACACAAACTCTGACCTATTTCTGATATGACAACAGCCCCACAATGAGCTCAGCTGATAAAAAAAATCTGATGATTTTAAGGTTAATTGAAGCTGGTTTGGAGAAAATAAATGCTCTTATAAAATATTCCACATTTTATAAATTGCACGGGATCATTTTCCATTTTTCATGCCAGAGGGTAGTAATGACTCACTGAAATTATAAGAATAATCCTCTGAAATCTCACAACAAAATAAAAATCTAGTTCTCTGACCACCTCTGTTTATACCTGGTCTGAATAACCTGACTCAGCAGCAGAACAACAACCCTGCTGTCTTGGTTGCATCCTACTGCCTTCTTGCTCTCCCTAAGAATACTCTGTATTTTTTGTGTGTGAGTGTGTGTGTCTTTGTAGTTTTGACACGATTAATGTACAAATGGTCAGGTGGACTGAAACAATTCAGACATACAACATAACTCCATCCCAGGCCTTAATAACAATTTTATTTTTTATTATAGTATTATATGTATGTATTTATTTTTCTATTTTATTAATATTTTTAACCATTTTTGCAGTTATTACAGGAGAAAATGGAGGCAATGTATGCCTAGTCATACCAGAAATATTTGAATATTTATATTTAAATTTTATTTTAGGTCAATTAGTTAACAGAACATTACAGGAAGGGCAGTAGTTTTCCAGCACTCTCTGTCTCTCTCTCTCTTTTTCTGAAAGAGGGTAAACAAAAATCTCAGTACCACTTTACAATCAGACTACCATCATAAAGGATTTATAAATGGTTCATAATAAGGTTATTAATTTGCTAAAAGCTCTAGGAACTACTAGGTGGCAGACCCCCCTGGTCTGTTTGATGGCCATGTCTGGACCATGTATCTGAGACACAAGAACATCAATTATAAACAAGTAATTTTCAAGATCAAGTGAACTACTCATTAAACCTTACTAGTGAGTTACTACCATTTACAACTGGTAAAAGGAGCCTTATAGTAACTCAATCACTAATAAAATGATGACAGGTTTTACACTTTACAATAAGGCTAGTTTCCTCAAAACTGATCTCAGAACCACAGAAGCTGAGTCAATGACAGCTTGACAAGCACATTTTAGCTATAGCTAATCACATGTGAAAAAAGAGCCCAGGATTATCCTCAATGTGCAGATATCCAAAATATGCTGCCCTCCCTCTTCCACTTGACAAGGCCCAGCTTTTGTCAACAGGACACGGTCACACCCACGAAAATAACTGAAACTTATAGAAACAACCAACCCCTCCTCCAAACTGAACAACCGTACAGGTCGTTTTTGCAGCCCTCTGATACGACCAATAGGAGTGTCTCCTGAACTAGTACCCCTGCAGCAGCAGGTGTACCTGACCTTGGTTGTCATGGTTAAATAAACATGAGAGCGGTGTACCCACCTTCATCGGCACTGTTACTATAATATTGGCTATGATATAGCCGAAAATATAATATGGCTTGGTTAGGTTTAGGAAAATATTGTGATTTGAGTTAAAATAAGTACTCCCTCAACATTAGGGGATCTTTGTTGTCAGAGTTACCATAATAACAAAGTGGTTACCTTTGTCAAACGGTCATGGATAATAGAAACAGCATAAACAGGAATCAAACACTTCTCTTCTGTGTCATATTCAAGCATCCACCACAACCTCCTCCTGACATGGACTTTGTCTCTCTTTATACTACATCACCGCACTTTTCCCTCTGCTCCTGTCATAATTACTGTGACCACTAGATATCGCCTAGCAACAAAACCTGACTATACAACAGCTGGAAATCAAGCTAGCTTCCACAGGTTATAGCCTATTGTGGCCAAAAGAGGGCAGTAAATTACATGATGAATACAAACAGTCATCAGATCCTTTATGGGACAGAACATTGTTCTGAGATCAGACGTAAAGAAGAGATGACATCTTCTTAGATATTGTTCTAATTGCTCCTGGACAGTAAACTGGACTGGTCCCTGAACACGGATGCCATCTACCAGAAGGGGCAGAGCTGGCTGTTTTTCCTCAGGAAGCTCAGGTCCTTTGATATCTGCAGTGAAATGCTGCACATGTTTTATCAGTCAGTGGTGGACAGTGTACTCTTTTGTGCTGCAGTCTGCTGGGGCGGCAGCATGACAGATATGAACACAAGGAGACTGGAGCTGGTCAAAAAGGCTGGGTCTGTGCTTTGCAGGAGTCTGGACTCACTCAGGAGTGTTGTGGAGAGATGCATGTAATGTAAGATGGAGGCCATCTTGGACAATACCAACCATCCTCTCCACAACATTCTGGCAGGACAGAGAAGCAGCTACAGCTGCAGCAAACATCTCATCTCACTGCGCTGCAGAACAGAGAGGTTCAGGAGATCCTTTGTTCCCACTGCCATCAGGCTATACAACACCTCAGCCAAAGGAGGTGGACTAATCTAATTGTTCATTTGTCATTAACTGTTTTTATTATTATTATTATTATAATGACCAATGAGCTAATGGACACATGAATTTCCCCTAGGGAATAAATAAAGTATGTTTCTTTCTATCTATCTATCTATCTATCTATCATCTATCTATCTATCTATCTATCTATCTATCTATCTATCTATCTATCTATCTAATTGATGTCTATTTTAACTTAAAGTGGTCAAGCACTGCTTGCTCTGATGGCACGCCACTGGTGGAATATTATACAGTTCATCTTGAGTCATCCACCAAAGTTTTTCATTACACTCTCATACATGTCTGGGAATCTCTGCTGCAGCTTTAATGCTCACAATGACTCATTTCTTATGGAAGAGGAGGAGGATAATTCTGTGCAGTGTGATACTGTCTGTCTGAGCATTCTCTCCTCCGTTCAAACGCTCTGCTGTTGAAAGGGGAAAGGCCATAGCAGTGATTTATGGAAGCCATCTGAGGATGCAGGTCCACTACCTGTGGCTGATATCTTCTTCTCTATCTCACCTCTCATTTCCTCATTTGTCATGGTGTGACGCTTCGCAACACTGTCTCCCATAAACCGACTTCAAAAGGGTGCTTGGCAGATCGGGTTCCTGCCTCTCTTTTCCTGTGATGGACTCAGACAGGAGCCATAATCCCAGTGACACTGAGCCATTGATCTCCACAGGACTGGCTGACTGTAGACGCAGGATCATGTGTTTTGGTTGTAAAAGTAAAGAGTTACCAGGAGGATAACTCAATACAGGAAGTGTTTGAGTTCAGCAGAGGCTTCCTATATTTACATTTTATACCATGGCCACTGAAAATCATGGATACTGATTGGTTGAAATGTGTATTAACTTAAAGTAATTGCATGTTTTAGCCACGCATCATCCTCCAAGGCTGAAAAAGGAAGCCAACTCTAAAGAACCAAAAGGTGCAGTTCATGTAATGACCACTAGAGAGTCTGGCTCCAACAGTGAGTCAATCCCATTACTCCCATAGACTCCCATGGTAAAATGTCCAACTTTACAGCAGAAATAAACATGTTTACAGCCTGGTACAAAAACAGTTTTGGTCTGTAGAGCTAATTCCCTCCCTCATAAGTGTTTATATAACTCACCTGTTCACATTTTATTAAGTCTTAAAGTTATGAAGAATTGAAGGCGGGGTCACTTTGAGTGACAGGTGAGTGAGTGCATGCTTGACACAAACCAGCATGACACAAACCGAAGTCTCACCTGCACACATGTCACACCTCTTTGTCCATTTCTGGATTAGCTGAGAGTTAGGGGGCGGAGTCAGACACTGCCAAGATGGTGGCGGTGGAACAGCTCACTCTGAGCTTCAAAACCGCTCTTCAAAAACCTGTGGGTGATGTCACAGAGGCTACGTCAATCTTTATTTACAGTCTATGGTTTTAACTGCACACCTTTTACACGGGTGTTTGCACAGATAAATGCACTAGTGATAAACTGTAGTTAAAGACAGTTATGATAGCGATAGCGACATAGTGGGTCATGTGACTCCTGTTGCTTTGACTAGTTCCAAGCAAACAACTACTTTAATGACTAGAACAGCCTTGCAAGCTATTTATATGTATTATAAATCAATGACTGATGTTTGACATATTAAATATTTGTATATTTCATTATTATTATATATATTTCATTATATAATTATGGAAGATGGATTAGAATGAAACATTACCACAGGCTGGTATCACATCTTGTTGTAATCTCTCTGACTTTAAGACACCAATATTAATATTGATCCGTTCATTAAATTAAATTAAGTAGTTATGCGCTGATATGAATGTAGCTGACATCTCTGTGGTGTTAAAACAGCCTCAAACTACTCACAAAGAAATGTCAAGTTACTCGTACAACACAAATCAATAATATATGATTTGTGTCTGTAAATCTACATCATTTCTGTCACATTAGAATTTATTGATAGACATGTATTTGTGAATCTCAACCTGTTCCTGTGGATCCTTTTGAGACTGTTCTACAGAGCTGTTTTGTGACCAAGTACTTTCCCCTAGGTGGCAGAAATGTAACATTTATAGATGCAAACCACTGTTAACCTAAACAGGAGAAGAAGAAGCTTTGCTCACACAACATTGCCACCATATTGGAACAAGAAAGACTGGCCTGTAAACAAACAAGTAAAAGGAGGAGCTGCGGTTAATCTGGATAAAAAGCAAAGCAGAGGGTCATTTTATATACAAAGGTTTATGATCTACATGGAGTACAAAAAGTCTTGATAGTTTAGGCTATAACTGCTGTGTATATCAACATTAGGTTATGTGAACTGAATGAAGTGAATTACTTAAATGGTGGAAATAATTCACTGTCATAAATAATTGTACAAACTCCTTGGTTAATACTTGTGGAAATGTCTTTATATAATTTAATGTAAATGAAATCTGGAGAAAGTTGGCTGGACTGGCTGGTTGCAAATAGCTTCTTCTGTCTATGCCCACACCCTTTAGCTTTCTTGTTTGCACCAAAAAAAAAAAAAAACCAAATCTAAATAGTTCATCTTTAAGTTCTAACTATCGACCATGAGAAAAATGGAAGAAAAAATAAGGGCAAATACAAATACAGTGTTGAGACACTGGCAGTCAGTTGCACACCAGTGTGTTCTGTTGTTTAGCATTAATATAAGCTGCTTTTCATCCTGTATTTTAAACAGGAAAAGACCTTCACATTTTTAACAAAAACATCTTAACCACTTATCCATTCACGTAATAAGTGAGAGAATGGTCTACTCAGTTATAACTGGCATCAAGACAGTGTTTCAATTTCTTGTTTCCTGTTTCCTAAATACATACTTAATTACAAATACTGACTTCCTGAGAGAGAAACCTGGATCAGGCCTTCAGCCCCGCCCACCACCTGCTGGCTCCAGGTGGACAGGTGAAAGAGCAGAGAGTATGAAGATGGTTATAGGAAGAAACATCAGAGAGACTCAGACTCAGACCCAGACTCAGACGAGGAGTCTGTTGAGACCAGAATCAGAGACTAGCAGACGTATCAGAACGGTTAGCGTAGTTAGCATCTTTTATATGTTAGCTTGTCACTGGCAGTGGCTGACACAGTGTTAGTGGTTGTGCTAATGCTAATTCTCTCTTTCTGTACTGACAAGGTTCAGGTTTATTTAGCCCCGCCCCCCATCCCCACAAGTCAACAGGATTGGTTCCTTAGGTTTGTGACATATGTAACCCAGGATGTCTGAATCTGCTTTTATGAGACTATCATTGGTTCACTGCAGTTCAAGGTGGAAACACTCAGTCGTGAGGTTGATGATTATTTCATTCATCATATGTCTTTATTATATAAAAACATCATATAGATGTTAACAAGGTTAAAACTGGATTTTCATTGGAGGAGTCTTTAAATACAGATCTTGGCATTGTCTTTCTTATATATTAACCCTCAAACTATATTATATATCTTTTATTATATTTTTTATTTATATTCTAAATGAAAATATGAATACAGTGCCAGTGTCTTGGTCTATGTTCTTTGCTCACCACCTAAAGTAACATGTAGAAAAGTGATGTTTGAGGGTTTCTTCAGAACTTTGCAGTTGACACTGCTCTTCCTTGAGTTCACCCCTGGAGATCCATGTGTAAATGTGCAGGCTATGGTTTAGTCATGCTCTCAGATTCATATCTGTGCCCTCAAACCTTTGCACTCAAATCACTTGGTTTGTGAGTGAAAAGCACAGTAAATACAGTCTTACACAATGAAAGCAAACCCTGACATTTTTGCACCATAAATTCTGTTGGTAATGTACTGCCCTTATAGTGTAGTTCCGCCTTTTTCTTCACCTAAGGTGAGATATAGTTTATAATAAATGTCTGATAATTACATAAGTTGCCCAAAGAAACAAAAACATTTGAGTGGGTTTTTGGTGACATTAAGATTTGAATTCATTGTTGTAATAAAAACAGAATGAATTGTTCACTTTAAACAACATTTATATTAAAATTGCTTTTATCAAATTATGTTTCAAATACATTTTCAGTTTTGACTCATCTAAAGGGGCATTTCACCATATTTTGACATGTTGTTTTCAGCCCAGTCCTTATAGAAAACCACATGAATTTCACATGTTCAAATATCACATGTGGACACATGTACATGTGATTTTATCACATGTGAAATTTAACATGTGAAAACATTTTAAAATCACATGTGAATTATGGTGAAATGTGTGAAGCCCATGTAAATCCAATGTGGAAACTATGGGATTACATGTGAAACCCATGCTTAACATGAAACAAAGATTTACATGTGAAATCACAACATAACTTTCCACTTCACATGTGACGTTATCTGGATTTCACATATAAAGCTAAAAACATGTTTCTTTTACCAAGTGAATTTTAAGTTTCACATGTGGTTACTACACGTGAAACTTAGGTTCACATGTGAAATGTTTCACTTCACATGTGTAACTATCATTTGCCGATGAAGTTTGTATTCACGTGTAAATACATTACATATATACCTGTGAAATGTAGGTTTACATGTGAAGTCACATCTCACAGGTGAATGGAAACATTTCACATGTGAAATACTGAATTTCACATGTTTTTTTGTACATCCGCTTTGGGCAATTTCACACTTAACAATTTATGTCCAATACCATGTTCACTTTTCAGTGCCATTGCAGGAAGTGGTGTGCTCTTTATATAGTGAGGCAGACAGAAAGGGGTGGTGGATGGGAATGACTGACCAATGTTCCTGTCCCATCAATGACCTGCAATCAGCATTCACCTCTTTATTAACCTGACCCTCACCTGTTAGTAACCATAACCAGGTGTTTTAGTTGCCTAACTCTAACCATAGTTTAAACACAGATCATTCACAGTGAGCACAGTCTTTTGTTAACCTGCCACATCTCTATCCCCCAGTTTCCATGTGCAGATAAAACATTTAAAAACTCTGGCACTGAACATAATGTGGGGTGGTCTGGTAGAGAACAGGTTGTGTTACAAGGTTATTTACATATTCATTTCCAGCATGCTTTTCCTCTGTCCATACTGTAGGTGGTCTGGAACATTCCCCTGAGCTGTGGTTTAATGTCTCTCAATCAGAGACATCTTTAAAGCCAATGACACACACCTCTGTTTCATGCTCCTCTGCGGCCAACAAAACAACACTGATCTCTCCTTTCACATCCATCTGTGGAGCCCTCATCGCCCAGTAGATCCAGTAATGGACCAGGATCGCCTCCTATTCTCCCACAATCCCCTCTGTCTCACCCTGTTTTCTGTTTCCTCTCCATGCTCTCAGCAGTCAACATCCTCCATCAGGCTCAGACTATTATGACTTTCATCTTTGCCTGGTCATTTACTGGAGTGGCTTGTGCCATTTACACGTAGCTAGCTAGTGTTTTAGGTTTACTTCCAATGGACGAGCTGGACTCTTTATTTATGAGTGCTGTTGTGTATCTGCTGTTATATGGTGGGACGTTGGGAGTGTGTGCACTCTGCTGTTGGTTTAGCTGTACACTTATCAGTGCCACCTGCTCTTGGAGTAGCCTCTTAATTATCAGATCAAAGGCAGTGAAAAGGTGCTAAGTAGTTAGGAGCTGCAGCAGCACGCCGCTGGCCTTTGATCCGCTCTGGCCCAGCCTCCCGACAGCAGCCTGACTTAAATTAAATATGGACAGACATCTCTCTTTGAGTTCAGCCCTTTTCCCTCATAAGCTATTGCATTTTTTGTCTGTTGCTTTCTGTTTGATGTGAGTGACTGCTTAGCCTGACAATGGACAGCAGTGTGCTTAAGGAGGAGTGGCTGGCTAATCGAGGGCCAGAGCCTCCTGCTGCGTTACCAGGAAAGGTCTCGACTCTCTCTGGACCAATCAAGCTGGCTGTTCAGTGTCGCCTATAATAAGACTGTGCTGAATGTATTTGGCCCAGTCTGTTTGATGTATTATTTGTGCGCTGATTTATCTGATGTTATAGTAAACACCAGACCTCGTGCTTCCTGGGCTGCAGACGCCGAACACCGTCTCCCGTACGCGAGCGCTGCATCTGGTCTGGTCTTGCCCCAGAGTGTCACGCCACCTCTGTCTTGCATTAGACCAGAGACTGTTTATGAGTTTGGTGGGCAGACTTAGTTGAAACAGTCGAGGTCTTGTGTCACCAGATGTTTTATAGGGCAGGCGGCAAGGCGGAGGCAGGCAGTAAGCAAGGAGGCAGAGGGGGGCCAGCGCAGGCTGGGCCGGCAGTCAGGTGCTCTGGGTGCCTTTTTATGGGGCAGTCCACTAATGAAAGTGCGGTTCCGGGACCACTGTGGAACATCAGAAGCCACTCCACCCTAACAGACCCCCACCTCCATCTACACAGGAATGTCATAAAGCTTTAAAAGAGCCAACCCCCCCCCACTCCTTCCTTTTCATTATTCACTTCCGCCTCCCCTTTCACTCCACTGTCCCATCCGCTGATTGATTGGTTTTCATTTGTTGTCATGCTTCCAGGTGGCTGCTGAGCTGTCGTCCTCACTTTGCCGGGGCGCCGTAGGATGGGAGCGATAAGTTATTATTAGGCAGATGAAGTGTGAGATGTTCCCTGGAGGAAACTGCAGTCAGAGGCAGTTGATAAGTGAATGTGATAGCTGTGATAGAGCCCGACATGTGGAAGTCTGGAGAAGCACCAGCCACATATGGAATGGATAAAGGGAGTGCTGCTGCGGTCAACTGTGATGCTGACACTTCAGAGTATTTAGCTGCTACAGAGAGAATGTAGATGGTCTATCGCTACCCATCAGCCCATTTGTCCATGGCTGAATCCAAACGTTCAGCTGGATCCTCACAGACTTGGTCATGCAGACTCTGAAGTCACCATTGTATTGTCAAGTGTTTGTGAGCTCTGGCCCACAACGGGATAAAATGTTCTAGGAGTGGAATTTAAGACCTCAGTCATTTTTTTGGATAAAACCAAATCTCAAAACTAACTACAGAGATAAATTGATACATAAGAATTAAAGGTCAATCCAGTGTGAAGGTCTCTGTCCATGTGTAGTGTGATTATAGATCAGGTCTAGGTTCTATATTAATACTGTGAAAGCATCAAAGCCTCAGTCCACAGAGAAATGCACACAGCCTGTATTCAGAAACTGAGCCTTAAAACTAGGGCTGTGTATTGGCAAGAATCTGGCGATACATACATATCCCGAAGGGGGGCGACGATAGGGTATATTGCGATATATTGGAATACTATAAGCAAGGCAATACTTTGCAATTTTTTTTCCAAAATAGTGTATTTTTTAGAAAAACTCTCATAGTATAAAGAACACACAATGTCAAATGCATAAACAAAGTGCTGCGTCTGAAAAAGGTTGTAACGCGTCTGATCCTGACAGGTAGTTGCACCACTGTTGGCAATTTGAGTGCCGAGATTCAGACTGTGTGCAAAGCACTGAACTGGTCGGAGAAAGTCATTGTTTTTCAAGTCCCAGAAGCCTAGTCAAGGTTTATGAAATTCTAAGCTAAGTCCCAGGTCAAGACAGGTAAGTTTCACGTCACAGTCTGAGTCCTGTACTTTATGTTTCACACCAAACATGTCTACATGTGTCTTTCTGTTAGTGTAACCTGCCGTTTGCACCTTTTCCTCCAGCATGTGTGTGATGTGATGTGGAGGAAGAGCTGAGTCACTGCACTCTGTTTTGTAAGATTGGTCTTTGCCACTTCAGTGAATACTTGTTTAATGTACTGATATCAGCTGGTAAGGCATTGGCTGCTTCCTGACCCTCCCACAACAGAGGAATGGTCAAAATGGGTTTCCTATCTACGACGGTCACGGCCACATTTTTGGGAGTTGAATTAATTCAACCTTGGATGTTTGTCTGTTGGTTGGACGCCTATTTGTGTATGTAGGTATGTGTATATATCAATTTCTTGTCTTTTTTCTGTCTTGAAATTTAGATAACCTACTGGATTGTCTCTCACGGAGTAATTACATTCCTTTTGGTATTGTAAACTAGCTATGGGAAATTCTATTGAATACATTTTGTTTAAAAAAAAAAGGAAGCAGGATGTTGAGCAACGAAGGAAGGGTTCTTGGTCATGCTGAACATTTGCTGCTGACTTCTACTGCTCTGTAACAGCAGGGCGAAATCTCTGTAACTGTAACACCACCACCACACCTCACTCCCACACGTTTCAGCCCCGTGCATCACACAGCTTAACTCCCATGAAAATCAACAGAAAGAGAAATACATCCTCTGCCAGGTGCATACACTTATCCAGTGTTGCCTGGCTGGTCTTCAGGAAAAGAGGGCATGTGGCAAAAGAGAGAGAGAGAGAGAGAGAGAGAGAATGTATGTACATGCATATTTGTCTTTGCTCCCCTTCCTCATGGGAACGTCATTACTGTGATCTCCTCCCGACAGGCCTTCACAGGATCTGACTGGATTACACCCTAAGCCCTGCTCGCACGTTTTAGCCAAAGTACAATATGCATGAGTGAAAGAAGATGGAGAAAACAACAAGGAGGGGGGGGGGGGGAGAAGAGGAGGAGGCTGCTGGGCTACAGAGGGACTGTGCTCTGTGTAGTGGGGTGGAATAATGTCCCTGTTTACTTTCTGGGCTGTTGTCGTGTTAAACAGCAGTGAGCCAGGCGGCGCCGGGCTCTGGGACAGGAGAGGACTTGATGTCAGGCTAGTGCAGGGGTGGGGTGGGGGGGGGGGGTCTTCATATATACACAGGAGAGGGGAAGTGAAAAGGGCAACAATGAGTTGCAGAAGAGGCAGAAAGACGTGTGAATGTCTGCAGACCTATGCAGAGAAGGGGGTTAAGGGTAACCGTAGGTTGAAGATGGTCACAGAGGAGCTGACATGCACACCTCCAAAATCTCAACTAGGCTTTGTGTATTACCTTCACATTGGTTGATTCAACTCCTTGCAGGTCACTGGAGATGAAAACAAGTGTAAAAATACTAAATAAAAGTACAAACTAACTTCCATGTGAACCCCGTCCTGGCCAGGACCCCCTGAGGAACAAATCTTGTTACTCATTTTTGGGCTAAATAAAGGATTAATAAAAATAAAATAAAACACATCTGAGCAACCCCTGTGCACGCTTTCCTATAAGCATCTGTGGGAAATTTGAGAATGAGGGTTTCCAGCATGAGGATGACGAGGAAATGTAAAACAAGGACACAGATTTTTACAAGGTCAGTTTATCGTTACAAACACAGATCTGCAGTCAAAACACATGACAACACTTCTTCCATTAAACAGAAAATGCTTCATTGTTTGCCTGAATGAAATCTGGTTTCTTGGTTCTCCAATACTTCCAAGGTGCATAGTGAGAGGAAATAAATGAATGGTTTCTCTACAAAGGAGGCGTTTCAGGTCGTAGCCCCCATACACCTCTGACAGAACAGATCCTGTCTATGCAGGATCACATGTGTTTCACCTTCATCTTACCTGCCTGATCAGAAGCATTCTGTGCAGCCACAGACAGAGGACTTGATGATTAGGCTACATCCACACTACTACATTTTAGTTTCACTGCATTTCCTCCTCCTGTCACACAACTCCAGAGTGTTGGAGCACATAAATTTTATGTTTATTTTAAAATTTAGACTTTCAGAAACTCCCCATTGGCCCCTGTGGACTCTGGGGTTGCGTTTTATTTTGAAAACTCTGGGTTTGTATTGTAGTCTGGACAGGACAGGAACTGAGACTTTTGGAAACGATGACGTCACGCCCACAGTCTCTCCTGATTGGCTCTCATCAGCCTGGACTACCAGTGGTGAATACAACATTTTGTGAATTACAGTGTTACTGTTACTGTTACTTTTCTATAACTAATCAACTGCAGAGAAGACAATCTGCTTCCTGTTTACACCAGCTCATGCATGAATGGTCATGTGATGTGTTTTTAGGTGTGTTAGTCTGGGCAGAGATAGTGTGGACGTAGACGTACAAGCAACTTGATTATGATATTATGAAGAAAATTGACTCAGGTGTAATCTGTGAAATTTCAAGTCAAATATAAAATGTACACTTGCAACTGAGTTGTGTTGGCAAGTTCCTAGCTATAGCTAACTTTGCAACAAACAATACAATGTGTTATTAATTTTTTATTGTACTTTTTTATGCAGATTTAATTACAGAAAACAATTTATTAGCAGCTGTGTTCATTTTCCTCCAGATTCAAAGGTTAACCAGACTTCCTTTGCGTTCCTGCATGTCCTCCATCTCCCTGTGCTCGGTCTCATCTCACTCTGGCCCCCCAACCCCCACCTCCCACCCCACACCCCACTTTCTCTTCATATCTATTGCCCCAGCACTGGCCTGTGTAAGTGTGCTAGGGATGGGGGGTTGCAGAGTGAGTGGCAGAAGGGAGTGGGTCAGCAGCGCTAGGTCGATCATGCAAGATTAGCCTGAGCGCTTGTGGTCATTATCGGAGCAGAGTATCAACGTTGCCGCACCAATTAGTTTTGACCCAGAAGGAATAGACTGCAGACTGGGGACGGACATCACTCCATCCGCACAGCAGACTCACAAGGACACACACACACACACACACACACACACACACACACACACACACACACACACGCACACACACACACACACACACACACACACACACACTACGACCTGTATGAGGAGCATCACGTCCATTTGCGCTGCATTAATGTACATTGCTGGATCTCCTGCCCCATATTCTGTTTCTCTGTCCGTTTTCAGTCCAGGTGCCTCGTGACAGACAGAGGCAGGGTGTGTCCTGAATGACTTTATATAAATGTGGGTGAACATGTTGAAGGGTGGAGCCCCACCCAGATCATCACACCTACAGGGGAGAAAAATTCCCCAAAATGTTGTCTAATGTGTAAAAAGTCCATGTGACTTTTATATATGAGGACTGCTTTTTTATGTAATCGACCAGTGAAAAGTGAACTTGGTGAATACCAACAACATATGATCACACTCTGACGAGCGATTGTGAATGTCTCTCAGGTTCAAGGTGTATTTAGGAGAAACGACAGAAAGTTCAACATCCTTATTGATTTTGAAATTATTCAGGATGAACAGTGATGAGGTACATTTACTTGAGTTCTGTACTTTAGTATATTTTTCCAGTATCTGTTTTTTACTTGAGTTTTATTTTTTTTTTGGAAACTTTTACTCCTCTACACTTAAAGACAAATATTGTACTTTTGACACCACTACAGTTTTATGAAGTACTTTGAAGTAGCTTTTATGAATTTTATTTTATTTTGAAAATGTGATACGAATGTGCGCTGTGTTGATCACAAGAAAAAAACCAATCACAGCCAACCCCTCCACTGTCTGTCAGTGTCCTAACGATGGCGACGTTAGATGAAGATGAGGCAGAAGATTCTTCACCAGACATGGTCTGATCTGAAGTCTTTGTTTGAAGCTTTAGAAATAAATAAAGATTCATTTAATTTGAAATGTTTGCTGTGTTTAACACGACCACACTTCATCACTGACTAAAACAGATATATACTATATGGAAATGAGTACGGCTTCTTTTGTTGATATGTCTATGTCTTCACTCTTTGTCTCATGTCCTACAAGCTTTTCATTCTACAGTTTCTACAGTCAGTCAGTCAGTCAGTCAGTCAGTCAGTCAGTCAGTCAGTCAGTAGCGTGTTTCAGAGTCATTAGGTTCTGTAAATGTGGAACAATACAACAATAAGTTGACATAAAAAATGTAGTTTTGAATACTTCAGTATTTTTAAAATCAAGTAATCCAGTACTTTAACTCAAGTAAAACTTTCACTTGTATTGTTGTATTGTATTTCACTTGTCATATTTGCCCAGGAGGATCTGTACTCTGTCTGCAGTGATGGAGCTGTGCTTTGTCCTGTATTTATCACTGTCACTGTAGAGACCATTAGACACCATGTGAGTTTCTCGAAACGTAAGACCCTCCAGAAACATCAGTGACATCAGAGTCTTTGTAATCCAAAGTAAGTCAAGTTCTTCATTTCAATAACTACAAATACTTGTATGTCATGGCCGTGAACAAGACTCTTTGCAGTTCAGAAAATGAACGGATAATATTTGATTCAGACATCTGTGTTAACTCAGCTCTCACTAGTTGCTAGAGTCTAATCCTCACACAGTGTACGACTCCTCTAGATGTACGTTGTAAATATCATCCAGATCAGGGCTCAGATCAGTTTGTTCGGACCGAAATCTTTACATTTATTCATTTGGCAGATGTTTTTATCCAAAGTGATAAAGTGAGGGACATCACTAAAGCTTCAGTGCAGTAGGAGACCTTAAAGTACTAAATATAGTCAATAAGGAGAACTGCAGGAGGATCAGGTGAAGAGGTGCAGGTAAAGTTCACAGTCAGAGTTAGTCAGACATGTGAGGGTGTTAGAGGTGTTAGCAGAGGAGGTCTCTCTGAAGAGAGGAGTCTTCAACACGTTCTTGAAGATAGAGAGGGACGCCCCTGCTCTGATAGAACCAGAGACTGTCCTGTGTTCAGGGATGGTGATGACAGACCACGTTCATTAGAGGAGCACAGTGGCTGAGAAGGAGCATCAGGCTGAATGATTGAGTTCAAGTAGATGGAGCAGACCCAGAAGTCTCTCATTGGTGACTTGAGTTTGATTTGGGTGGCCATGAATAGCCAGTGGAGGTCGATGAGCAGGGGAGCGACATTCGCCACCGTGTCCGGGACCATCTGTAAGGGGTTTCACTGTGTGTGAACGGAGGTCCACCAGAGGAGCATATGCAGTAGTCGAGGCGAGAGATAAATCTTGTCCTGGACTGAGTCAATGACAATGAGGTTCAGTAAAAAAATGAGATAAAACTGCCTAAAATAATTTAATTAATTGATTAGAAACAGGACGATGACTTAATATAATTTAAAAGAAGCTAAAGAGCTCTCCAATCAGGGAGGTTGTTCCAGAGGGGGGGGCCCAAAAAGAGAAAGTTCAGTCACCCTTAGTCCTCAGGTTGTGGAAGAGCTCATAGAGCTTTGGCTGAGGACCTCAGGTTGCGACTGGCTGCATAAGGTGTCAGCAAGTCTGAGATGTGTTCAGGTGCAAGTCCAGAGCGATCCTTGAAAGTCATCAATAAAATCTTAAAACCATTTCTAAAATTTACTGGAAGCCAATGAAGAGACGCTAAAATAAGTGTAATATGCTCTCTTTTATTAGTTTTGGTTAGAAGTCTGGCTGCTGCATTTTGGACTGGCTGTAATTTGTGTAAACTCTGTTGGTTCAAACATGTACAAAGAGAGTTGCAGTGGTCCAAACGAGAGATAAAAGCATTAATGACAGTCTCTAGATTCTTGTGGGATGAAATATGTCTGATTTTGAAGATTCTCCTGAGCTGTAAGAAACAAGGCTGGACAACTGTATTTACATGCTTGTTCTAGATGAAATGATGATCTCTGGTTGTGTTGGTTTGTCAACTGGACCTCTTATCACGCTTTTGTCCAGCCACACAAACCTTTTAAATCAGCCCTCAGTAAGGTGTCATCAAAACTGTAGGAGTGTCAGAGATACAGTGAGAAGATGGATGTTCACATTCCACAATAACCTGTAGAAAATGTTATGGTAAACTGCAATGATCCCTTAATGACTCAGTGAAGTCAAGGTGATTACTTACTGTACACTGACCCAGCCATATTCCATGTGTGTCCCCTCATGTAAACCTTGGCGGTCTCTTCCTCTTCCTCTCTCTGTGTTCCTCCTGGCTGCCAGGTTGGCCCAGGCAGACTCCTCTCTGATTTGTTAAGGTAATGATCTAATCTGTGGCCATTAGGGAGAACAGCCTTTAGTGTTTAATGTGTGGCCAGGTGGTCCAGCTGCCAAGCTCCACATATTAAAGGGCCCGGGCTCGGCAGTAATGAGTAATGAGCTGTATTTAAAAGCTGCCATACCTGAGCCCGCTTGGCCAGGCCTCAATATGGCCCGGTTCAAATGAACAACTTGACTGCTTTTTCAGTTCCCCAGATGCTCAGATGAGCTCAGACTACTGAGCACAGTGTAGCTGCACACACACACACACACACACACTAAGAAATACCTGAGCTAAAATACACACGCACACACACCTCCAGTTAGTGTTTGTGGACATCCTACAGACTTTTTGGTTACTGTTCAATAAAAGAAACGAACATGAGAAAGAGATAAAGCACAGATACAATCCAATTGTATCTAGAAATGATCTAAGATTTATTAGTTCGCTGTTGTGTTGATTGGTTCAGTTCTTTAAAGATCTTGTATTAACATGTTTTAAACTGTCAAAATCCTCTGCTATGATTCATATTTTATTTAACTGAGTCTGAAGCTCATCTACTCTTGCTTCCTGGTTGAGAAATCTGGATCAGACCTTGTGCCCCACCCACCACCTGCTGGCTCCAGGTGGACAGGTGAAAGAGCAGCGAGTATCAAGATGGTTAGAGGAGGAAACATCAGAGAGACTCAGCCACATGTGTGAGCCTCAGTCAGACCCAGACTCAGATGAGGAGTCTGTTGAGACCAGAACCAGAGACTAGCAGACGGATCAGAACGGTTAGCGTAGTTAGCATCTTTTATTTGTTTATGTTGTTTGTTAGCTTGTAACTGTCAGTGGCTGACACAGGGTTAGTGGTTGTGCTAATGCTAACTCTCTCTCTCTGTACTGACAAGGTTTCAGGTTTATTTAGCCCCGCCCACTGTCCCCACAAGTTGACAGGATTGGTTCCTTAGGTTTGTGACGTATGAAACCCTGGCTCTCTGAATCTGCTTTTATGAGACTCATTGATTCACTGCAGTTCAAGGTGGAAACACTCTGTCATGGTGTTGATGATTATTTCACTCATCATATGTCTTTATTATAAAAAAACATCATATGGATGTTAACATGTTTAAACCTTGGATTTTCATCAAAGGGTCTTAAAAGTGACAGTTCATGTTATTAGATACAGGGTTGTGTGAGGTTGTGATCTATAGTCAGTGTGTTACCTGCAGTAGATTTAGTTTAGAGAAGCAGCAGGAGCACTGCTGTGGACAGGGTCAGCAGAAAAAAGTGTTTAGAAAAGTGTACGCTTTATTTTGAAAATATTCACCGCTTTACTTTGGAACTACAGTTTGTCAGAACTGTTTAACTACCATATTCCTATGCTTAGCTCTGTGTGACTCAAACAGCTGATCTGCGCAGTGATACAGTGTGAGTCGTAGGTGTTCTTGTGCGTAGGAATATGCACCTAAAGCATTATTCAAATGTCTATATAAATCCTGAAGAATCCCACTGTAAAGCCATTAAGAAGAGCCCACATAATGTCACCCCAGTGTGTGATTTTAGAAAGAGTGCCGGTGGTCAGTAATCAGCAGTGCGATGTCCCAAAGGCGGAACAACAGGGTGTGTACCTTTTTACGGAAAAGTGAAGTGGAATAAAGGTGCAACATTCACCAGGCTGTATAAAAGGGGCTTGTGAATCATTTGCATTATAATAGCAAATATGAACTTAGTTCACCAGTTCACCTTCATTTGGGAAGATTTCTCTGGTTTTACCGCAGCAGGTCAAAGGTGAGCACTGTAGAGATACAGTATGTATAGGTCAGTGGTGCAGCCATATTTCAGGTCTGTGTGTTTGCACAAAGATCTTTGGAGAAACTTAAGACATGAACATTATTTATACAGTAAATTAGTTTGTCCAACTGATTTGTTTGTTAATGTCAGACATTATATGATTCTCAAAATCCTGTCCACAGCAGCCTGAGCCACACAGACATAAAGGGGTGAGCTGCAGACTCTCGAGTGAGCTCTGACATCACGGTGAAAGATCAGCTGATTGAAAAATAATACAAGAAGTTTTTTTTTATAATATAAAGATGAGACTGAGACGCTGTCATGAAACTGTTGAGTTGTGTTGTCGCCCAAATCAACTAAAGGATAGAGCTACAGAATCTCAGGTGACTCACAGCAGACAGTTGGTTCAGTAACAGACCAACTACAGGGTTTTATACTTTTATTTTCTACCAACATCCTGAAAATTTCTATTAATTAAAAAAGAAAGTAAAATCAGAGAAATAATCACATCCAGTTTCAGTTCAGTTATAGCAACATATTTAGTTCAAGTCTGCAGAGACACTCTTCATGTGCAGCGGTGTGGATATGAATGAGAAAAGAGGTGTGCTCTGCCTGTCTCAGCCCCAGTGGTTCACCTGGTGGTTCACCTGGTGGAGCACGTGACATTTAGACTTAGTCCTTGACCCGGCGGCACGGGTTCGAGTCCGGCCTGTGGCCCTTTGCTGTGTGTCATTCTGTGTCTCTATTAAAGGCTAAACCTGAAAAAAATTATTTAGAAAGACTGACATTCTCTCTGATCATGTTACAGTAAATCCAGCTGAAATCACAGCTCAGTCTTTGTCTTTTGTTTATGTGTTTGGTGATTTTGACGACGTCACAGTTATAAAATCAGGATTTGACCAGAGGTCCAGGCATAGACGAGGTTTAGACCTGGTCTTGTTTGTACTTTCTTTACTTTCTACAGTAAATTTTAATCTGAATCTGATATGAAATTATTGATATACATTTGAAATCCTGCAAAACAAGTTCCCACATAAACACAGTAAATATAATTCCATAATTCCATATTTAAGTTAATTAAATTTGCAGCCCTAAATTCCTGACAGAGCTATGTTCTCTGCAGAACCTCGGTTCTACACATTCTAACCACCATACGACCACTTCATTAGATTTCAGTTCCTCTCCGGTCTGAAAACTAATGAGATATTTGAGATCAGTTTTGGATGCTGGCTCTTTGTCTGGGTCAGCCCCCGTCCAGGCTCCTCGTCGGCGCTGATTGACCGCTACTTCAATTTCATGCATGCGTGGTGGAGAGCTGTCATAAAGCAATGTAATTTGAATATTCAGATGACTGTTTTAATTGAAGAGAACAAGTGTTCACACATGGCGGGGCTGGCGGTGTTGTCGAGCGCCTGAGGCCGAGTCCCCGAGCGGCCCAGACCCATCTGATCATGGCTCAGTGGAGACCACGAGCCCACCAACACTACGGCAAAACCCTGGCTTCTTTTAATGCCCCCAGGCTTCCATCACATCCACATCACACTGCACACACACACACACACACACACACACACACACAGGCCTGCACGGCACCGGAGAGGAAGGGAAGGAAGGGAGGACAGAAGGAGAGAAGACGTAGGAGGTGAATGGAGTGAGTGACAGCATAATTTGAAACAGCAAACACATTAACATGCACAGCAAATGGGATTTCAACAATGTCAGTGAAACATAAACACAAACTGAATAAGCTATGAGGGATTTTGCTTCAGTCAGCGTGAGCAGTGTAACAGCAGTAACCTGCAGAGCACTCCTTTCTCTGGCCTTCATCAACATGAATCAGCACGAGTGAGTCAGGCTGAAGCTCATGTAGGAAAACACAAACAGAAGTACACGTGTATATGTTTATTAATCTGCCTAATAACACTGAATAATGTAACAAAATGAATTACTAATGCACACACTTACTGACATTTAGTTTCATTGATACAGTTTTGGACTTACAGTATTTAAAAACTGAAAAATAGTTCCCGAAATCAATTCTTCACTGTGCTTTGCCGCATTGTCTGTGGGTGATGTTCTACTTTTTTATTAGAAAAATGATATTACACATTTTAGAATAATAATATTACACATTGTGGCCTGTAAAACAAAATATGAAATTAATGATTTCTTTCTCTAAAAACATGCAGGGGAGGTTGAAAAGGTGCTCAGTGTCTGCACGGCCCTGACAAACTGCATGACGTCCAACACAAGGGGAAAGAGCTGAATATTGGTGCGAGCACAACACAGCAATATAATAATAGCAACATTATGATGGCAACAGCTGAAGGAAACTTCCATAAGTGCAGCAATATTTTTACTCATCTTGATTAAGACATTAAGAGGAGACTGTTTGGTGAAACTGCAGCTCTCAAACTTTAAAACTTTAAAACTGTACAATGTAAATAACAATAAATACAGATGGAATCAAAATGTCGGATATATAATACATTTCTGTCATTAAACAAAATCTGTCAGGTTCCAACATTTTTCAGACAAATATAATATGCAACAGAAGTTTTGTCTGTAAATAACAAGATAAGACAAGTGAAATGTTCTATTCTTTTAAAACATGAAAAGTAAAAGAGAAAACATCTAAATCTGTTTCCTGATGCTGAACACTGGTTTGGATTTTATATGATCAGCAGATAAATATTTATTTTTGATCAGTTTATAATTCTTCTAACTATATGAATGATCGTATATATAACTTTTATTGTTGGTATGGTTTTATGTCTCTTTTTTATATAATTTGGTCTGGCTTTTTATTTTGCTGTGCTTTTGGTTCCTTGTCCCTTTAACTATTTGCAATAACAAGTTTATTATAAGGAGAAGTCATAATGCAAATAGAGGCAGAGAGGCTGAGAATCTGTCAATGTGGTGTGAGAATTCAGACAGATATTACCTTCCTGTGTTCTGGAGGTTTTACTATGAGACAAGTCTAATGTTAAATTGTCAAATTTAGCATGAAGGATCTTGGCTTGGCTGCAGTCCGTTTACCGGAGCACTGAATATCTTCTGCCATCTCGTTCATGGACTCAGAGGATGAATATGTGCCGTGCCGTCGTGCACAGCGTTATCACTGCACCCAGGCTCGTGGTTGCCAGGATCTCTGTGGAGAATGAATTGGTTGAGTGATGCTGGGGTCTGCTTGCCCTTCACCCCCTCACGCCTGGTCCTCTTACCGTGCTCAGGCACCTCCTGTCCTGCCCAGATCACCCACTCCTCAGCTGCATTAATTGGCTGTCAAAAATGTGCTGAATTAACGGATTAATGAGCGTGGATTTGAATCCTAAGTTTGGCAAAGGGGCAATGTTTCCCTGCCGTGGCTCAGGCTCCCCCTGCCTCCCCTCTCGTGTGCGCAGGCCTGTTACAGATATGCATCCAGGACATTTGAGCGGATTGCATTTCATTAGTTTGATTTGAGCGGACAGCACTAAGCTGCTGAGGGCTCTGCGCTGACAGCTAATTACAGGAATCAGCCTTGTCCACTGATAGAGAACAATGGGCTGGGATGAGCCCGCCTCGCCAGGGGGACCGGCCCTGTATACAGCCCCAGTATTTGGCTCCCATATAGTCCCCAGTATAGAGAACCATTACTTGTGTTAAAGGATAAGGAAAGCCTAATTGAGTGCTACCATCCTCCTCAGCTCCCAACTCTATTTCTAGACAGAAACAGAGAGTGATAGAAAGATAGGAAGAATGGCCTTCCTGGCAACCTGAAGCACCCCCCCCCCGCACACATACACACACACACACACACACACACACACACACACACACACACACACACATACACCTCTTTACCAATTACACCCGCCTCCCCACCCATCCCCACTTTACCCACAGCATCCTCCATCCCCTCTGCCCGGGCCAGCCGGCCGGCTGCGTGCGTGGGTCTGTCCGCTTCCATAACTCCGTCCATCTTTAAATCATCAACATTAAAACACGCCGTTCACTCATGTGAACACTTTCCCCCTTAAAAGAGAATTAAATGGATTAGTGCAAACGTCAGTAAATTTAGCGGTGCATTACCCCTGCAACATTCCAAATGGCAGATTGCAGTCAGACAACTGGATTAGCTGAGTTCCTGCTCCCGCCCGCCGCTGTAATCTTTTGTCAGGAGTCATGTTTTCTCTCTCTCTCTCTCTGTTCTTCTGCCAACCACGCAAATAAGTTTTCTTTTATTTCCATCACTAATGATCAACTTTGTTTGTGAAGCCAAACAAAACTAGTTTGGATTATCTGTCTTCTTCTAAGCCTCGGTGCTGAGGGTAGAGGCAATTTTGGACAGGATCTCTGTCTATTTTCTGCTCCTCTGTCTTGTTTGCGAGGCACTGATATGGCCAGTGGCTAGTGGCCAGGTGCGCTGACACAGACTATTATTTTGGGAGTGAGCAGAACCATCTCTCAGCTTTTTGTGCCATTTTCAGGTCAGGCCTTTAGGTCATTTTCCCCTACAGATTCTACCAGTCCATTTTCTGGTCGGCTGATGGAAGGTAATGACTGAGAAGCTGATGGTGGTGCTGCCTGTGTCAGCACGTGACCATGTCATCTCAGCTCAGTGACAGGGCCTGCGGTGGCCAGCGTCTGCCAGGGGAGCGCAGAGGAACAGGCAGATCCCGATGCCTGGTCCGGGGGGTCAATGTGAGGTGGCCCCTGTGCTGACTGACAGAACACAAGGGTTTGTTAGGGAGATTTGTCCCTGCTGCGGATCTCCTGTCGGCCCGGTTGTGGCACTCGTGTCAATTTGCACCCCACGCACGTCGCCAGTCTAGCTGACAGGTGAGCGGTGGTATGGCGTCCTGTCCGCCTAATTGTACCCCGCAGTCCTGCCTGTGTGTGGGTGCAGAGAGGATGGCTGAGGCCCGGGCCTGTTAGCTCCCTGCTTGCCCTGGCGGCCAGGCCCAGAGCAGCCTCCTCAGCATGGGAGTAATCCAAGGTGAGGGCCTGTCGCTCTGTCAGCTGGTTGTCTGGCAACTGCAGACAATGATGGACACGCCGCCTCTTCACGTGAAGATACACACACAAACACCCAGTCACAACCCTGCAAACCATAAATCAAACTACATTTACATGAAACCCAGGGAGAGGTGGATAGATACACATGCATTCATGTCATGCATGTGTATTCTTCAGGGAATCCAAAGCTTTCGGTGGAGGGGGGGAGAAAGGGGGAGGGGGGTGGTTGTAATTGTCAAATTGTCCATCTTTGAATTCCCTAAAGAACTTTGTATGTAAATATGTTGAACACAATTCTTAAGCAGTTACTGTGTCTTGTGTCTGTGATAAATGGGCTTGAATTAATGTCACAAAGTCGACGTTACACAAACTTTAGTCTGTGTGATTATTTAAAAAATGATCCAGTCTGCGTGACAGACAAACAGCAGATCAAGCCCCTCCCACTCATCACTGTGTTGTTTCCTCCCACCTTCATTTTCTCTCCAAAAGGAATTGATGATGTTTGCTTGTTTGATGAACAGTGTGAAGAGGGTGTGTGTGTTTGTGGAGGGAGGGTGGGTGGAGGGAAGTGTGGAGGGGGGGGTGGGGGTCTGTTGGGGAGGTGTGCCATTTCCTGGCTCATGAAGGCCTCAGTGCCAGCTGCGCGGGACTGGTGCTGCTTCCTGGGGGCAGATGCCTGCAGTGCTGCCTCCATGATCCCAGCTCTGTTCCTGCACCAGCCCCTGCAGTCTGCTTCACGCCCTAGGGGGGTGGAGGGAGGAGGGCGGGGAGATGAGGTGGTGGTGGTGTTGAGGGGGGTGGGGAGGGGTTACACACACACATAAACACACAAACCCCTGCTTGTGCACGCACAGTCACACATAATACATACAACTGGAAGTGCAAACACACACACACTCACACACACCTCCCAGGCTCTGGAGCATTAATTAGGCAGCCTACAAGTCTGCCACACCATGGTCTACCTCCATCACATGCTGGAAAACAGGCAGAGGCAACGACAAGCACTATTCAACAC
This sequence comes from Seriola lalandi dorsalis, assembly GCF_002814215.2. NCBI lineage: Eukaryota > Metazoa > Chordata > Actinopteri > Carangiformes > Carangidae > Seriola > Seriola lalandi. The sequence continues at coordinate 746,110 of NW_019525658.1, forward strand.
GCACGCCGCACAATCTCACCAAAACTGGGAGGTGTGTGACCAGAGCCCGACAACACAGAAACCAAGAAAAGAGATTCCAGTTGCTTTTTCGCCTCTGAACACAAACTCCTCCTCGTCTTCAACCAGCTCGTCCATCGCTTTCATCACCCATTCCTTCTGCCCCCCCCCCCCTCTCCGGGCACATTGTTACTGACACCACACTGGCATCCAGAGGCCCTGTTGGGTACTGCAGCCTCTCTGCCATAAGGTTACCCCCACCCCACCACCACCACCCGGTCTATAAATAGGCTCTAATTAACCGCAGCACTGTACCTTTGGAGATGTTGTTTGGAGTGAGAAAGTGTTTGTTGTCTTGTATCTATAGAAGTCACTCCTCTGCGGGACTAAGGCAGGACTGAAGGTCTCTGCATCGTGATGAGAACACACAGGATGTAAACTGGTGTTGAAGCAGCTGGTGACAGTGACATGTACTGAACCAGGGTCAGTTCAGGCTCCTGGATGAATCCCTTCTGACCACCACAATTTCTTCTATTATTTTTAAAGCCAGATTTTAAACCCTGAGTCTGTTATAAATCATAGATATATAAAACACAGTAATAAAACAACTGTCTCAATCAGATGTCAGTGGACACTGTTGGTGTCCTTTATTTCTTTTTTTTTACATTACACATTTCTTGCTATTTCAACATTTTGACACAAACTTTTTGATCTTATAGTGTATATATATATATATATACATACATAGAAACATACATATACACAACCATATATATACATATCTATACAAAAATAAAATACATTTAATAAAGAAAAAGGCTTTAATATCTCATTTTAGTAGTAGACCTGCTGCTACAGTTCCACATCATCTTCTCAAACATTTGTCTGATGTTTCATTAACATCTGTATCAAGTATAATTAGTCAACAACCTTTGCTTTATTTGAAGATGCCCCATCTTTTTTCCAGCTTGTTTTTGTTATTATTGATTTTGTAAGTTACATTTTCCATATTTTAAACATCTAGCCTCTTGTTTACTCTGGGAGGTTGTTTTTTGTCATTTTCTGTGATTCTTATGCTCTAAAACACATATAATTCTTCCTTTTGCAGGTTTTTCGGACGTATTCCCGAAAAAAATATTTTGTCTTGGTAGGTGTCCCGCTTTCCTGAACACCTGTTCTGCTGTGTGTAAAATATCTGACCAGTACATCTGTATTTTTTTTACATGTGTAAAAAATAATCTGCATAATTTTCCCCACATTCCCTCCGACAGCTGGAGTTGTTTGTGTCTAGTTTGACATGGTTGATGGTGTTTTAAAGCACCATATATTCATCTTCCATGCATATGCCTGTCAATTAGGTGAAGAATAGAGGTGAATGTCTTGAAACTCTGTTTCCGCTCATTGTCAGGTAGCTTTCACATCTTTCTACCACTTTTATTTCTATTATTCTATTATTTCTTTATCCCCATTAGCTTCCACACAGTGGTCATTGGTCATCCTGGGTCTACACACAAAAACAAAAATCACATTATATCAATAAAACAGAAAATAATTAAAATAACTCCACATGTAAAACGATAAACAATAGTAACTTACAATTAAAACTAAATCGTCACAAATGTACAATAACAAGGAGAAAATAAAGATAATCAAACGTCCAGAAACCACAGTAACATCTGGATGAGATTCATCAAGTTGTGCCTTAGTGACTTTTTGAAAGAAAATCTACTTTCTGTCTGTCTGATGTAAAACAGATTCCAGTTATGTATTATATTATATTCTCTGCACCAACAGATGGCCGGCACGTATTGACCTGTGTTCTTCTCATGACAGAAACCTGTACATAACCATAGTTTTTCCACAAAATAAAAACATGTTGCATTTTGCATGAATAACAGAAGATGGGATTTTAATTTTGTCTCTGCTTTTAGCCATGATGGCTGTTTATGCATCTCACACACATCAGCAGGAAAACAACAACGAAGAGCTGATCTAGCTGCTCTGTTTCTCAGTAGCACTGAACTGACCAAATAACTGAACAATAACCAAAACCAGTGACTGAACATCAGTCATAACAGATAACGGAACATATGCTTATATTTCCCACCAAGGAAACAAAGTGATCGATCTGATCAGACAAGACGATAAATGATCTAATTTAATGCTCAGTAGTTTGATCTCAGTGACCTGCTCAACTGATCTATAGACAAACTGAACATCCCTACTTCCAAATACATGTTGTTTTTGTTGTTGTTTACATTTTGACAATGATTAGTGCAGCTTAACATGTAGTTTCTCTCTGAGCTTCAAAGTAAGTGACACAGTACAAAGTTGAGTCATCAGCATACATAACTACTGTCATGAAAACAGCCAATACCATCATGTTTAATGGGGAAATTCTTTGAACATGTGGCCACAAAACATCAGCAATCAGCTGATTTTACTCAAAAACATCTGTATAAAACAGACTGATTTCTCTTAAAGCTCCATGTGCTGTTTTAATATCATTTACTACACATTCACAGTACTGCTGACAATTACAGTTTGCCTGAAACTTTTTTTTTGTTTGGCAAATAACTCCCATTTCAGGAGTTTTATTATGAGATCATCTTTTTAACAACATATTTCTTTGCTATTTGATGTGGCCGTTACTCCAAAATCTTGGCCACTTTGTCTGCAGAGCTGTTTTTGACTCGTGTTCCACTGAATTAATCCAACCTTGTAGTAAAAACCCAATGTACTCATGCGCAGACAAAGTTGAAGAAAAGTTGAACAATGGTATATTTTTATATGCCAGCTTTACAGGAGGTGATCCAATTATTCATCTGAGCCCGGTCCAATACCGACTTGATGTTCTGAATGAGCTAAATCAGTCACATTTAAAAAAAAAAAAATATGATGATCTAAAACTCTGCTGACTTCTCACTTCTTGTATATGGTTGCTGACAGGGGTTAGGGGGCGAAGCTCAAGCTTATGGTCAAGGTGTTCCACTTAGAGCTCCCCCTGGAGGCCTGCAGCACTTCCATTGTGTTGTCTGGATATGCAGCGCTGTTTTCTGTTGCATTTGTTTTGTGGGTTTGTGGGTTTTTGTTGTTGCAGCGTTTCTGTAATTGCAACGTGTTTGCTGTAATTGTCTTTGTTTTGGCTTCCTGTAGTTTTTTCATTTGCAGCACGTTCCCGTTTTTGTGTTTGTTTTGTATTTTGTATGTGTTTTTGAATCTGCATCGTTTCTGAATTTGCAGCTTGTTTCTCCTTTTGGAAGTGTTTTGCAGCATGTTTGCACTTGTCACCACCATAGTTGTAAGCCCCGCCTTCACCAAAACACTGCTCTACGGCAATATCACCAAATTACATTGTCTGATTATACACTTTACGACACTAACAGACAAAGACGTGTAACCTTAGTAAAATACACTATTTTACACACACATTGATTATTATACAGACTTTTGGGAATTTGGAATCTGAATAATATGTCTTAACAAAATAGGATATCTACTTAATTGGCTCTTACACTATTTGATTCTTCTTACAAAGATTTTAGTCTATAGCTATTTAGCTAATTTGATAAATCTAATATAAAATCTAATATACTCTGTTTTGGAAATGGTCTGCAGTAGTGTAATTGTTTGGGTTATGTTGATAGTGAATGGTCTCCTCATCCCTGATCTTCAGTGTCATTGAAGTGAGCAGAAACAGAGTCTGACAGTGTGGACACTGCACAGTTAACACTCCCTCTCTCTCTACATGCGATGGGCCCGGCTGCAGAAGGCTGTGGCAGCTGTCTGAGCGTGTGTTTTACCCATATGGGGCAGAAATGCTCATGGTGCACTGATTTCCGATAGGTCTTCACCTCCTATGCTGCTCATGGCCTGCGGCTCCTTCCTCCTTCTCCTGCTCCTCCTCTGCACTCAATCAATTGACTGACGCCGCTGACCAGCTCCCACAGCACGCTGCCGGAGGAAGGAAGTTATTGGAGTCGTGTGTGTGTGTGGGTGTGTGTCTGAATCAGATACCTCCAGTGGGGTTGTGCATGCAGTAATGTGTGCATAATCTGCAAATAATCTACAGAAATCTGAAGCATCAGACAAAACACATTCTCCACAGCCGAATTCTGAGGAAGGTTTGATGTGAGTTTGTATTCAAACATTTGTTTCTTACATTTATTTTGAATTATTGTCTTTTTCAGGGGCTTTTTATCAATCATAGGGTTTAAATGAATCACTGAAATCACTTCATAGTTTCACCTCAGATTCTTTATTATTTGATTCCATTGTTTACATTACTGTGAGTAGAGTTGCTAAATATGATTTTTAAAATGTTCAACAAAGAAACCAGTGTAAGGATTAAATCAAACATCAGTTGTAATTGTTTGGGATTCTTTGTGGGTGTAGGGGAAACACTGTGAGAAGAAGCAACAACACACGCATCAGCTGTGTGAGGTTTACAGTCAATAAACTCACATATTTTAACCCTGATATGAAAAGTCAAAGAATCTAAAAGCTTCTTGAAAAGTTGCCTCGTAGCAATTTTTTTTTTTTTTTTGGAATAAACACGCTAAAGAACTGATGTTTGAAATAATATGAAGCATCGTATAATTCAAATTCGAAAATAAATTGTGATGTGATTAAGATTTTAACAGATTGGCAAAAACACACTGAATTCAAGGAATAACGTGTTAAAATGATGGTGCTTCCAAAAAATGTCAAAGGACAAATACAAAATATGAAATGAAAAAATAAAATGACCAAAAGTAAAAACTAATGCAGACCATTTCATCAACATATACTCCAGAAATCATGAAAACCGGTGACATTAATCCATAAATGTAAAATTGCCCCAAGATGACCTTTAAAAGTTGCTGCTAAAGGTTTTAACAAGGACTCAACAAAGATTTAACAAATTGTTAATTAATTAAAAATGTATTTAAAAGGCAAAACTTTGGCCTCAAAACACACGAGCTCAGCATGTGTAAGATATTGCCCTTACTTAGATCTCAGATTTACTTATTTTACCTTGACTAATTTTGATTAGTGTTTATTCTGTGTTATTCTACACCATGCATCATATCTTATATGCCCCTCAGGTTTGAAATATTTTAGTCTGAACATTAAAACTGAGATAATTGTAGGGGGAAAAAATCTACATCCTGAAATGTTCGACAGAAGAAGAGTGAAAGTAGCTGAAGAAAAAGTATTTGTGTTTGAGTTTTGAGTGGATGTATTTTATAAAATCTAAATAAATTACAATGGCTTATTATGTTTTAATATAAAGAAATAGCTCAATATGATAATAGATCATTATTATTATTAATGTTATGGTTTAGATTTGTATTCACTTTGTCCAGTTGTTTTTATGGACCTCAGTTAGGAGAGACTGATGTATTTCACACCTGAATACAGAAAAATAATAATTTTCTAGATATTGATATACATATAAATAGCTAGATAGATTGATAGATTATTGTGACTGATTAAAAACCATATTATTTCATTATTTCTGCAGATTTAAGATATTATAAAGATGCTGTTTATAGATCAAATGTCTCCAGAACAATTTAGAGATCAGTTTTCATTTTCCCACAATTACAGCTGTGAGTCCAAAACCTTAACATGAAACACACACACACACACACACACACACACACACACACACACACACACACACACACACACGCAAACACTGCTGGTCTGTTCAACTGTTTTTGTGTTGTGAGATTTCACCTTTGAGACAGGGGAGCTGTAGATACCAGGTGTGTGATAGAAAGTAAATTCCTCGGGGAGCGCAAGGTGCCTGCTGTCATAGCCACCAGCCAGTGTGTGTGTGTGTGTGTGTGTGTGTGTGTGTGAGGGTGTGTGTGTGTGTGTGTGTGTGTTTGGCCACCACCCCAGGGAGCTGGTCAGCTGTTGTTTCATGCAGGAGATTACACAGCTTAATCAGGCAGCCGGATCAGGTGCAGCTAACGCTGTAGGTTCTCAACACACACTTACACACTCACACACCCAGACACACACTCTCTCTCTCACACACACACACACACACACACACACACACACACACACACACACAGACACACACATATGCCCAACCACACCACATATACAGACCCCCCTCTTTACACCCAATTAGCCCTGTTACCAGGCCCTTCATGCCAGGGGACTGCAGACACACCCACCATGCACAGGTGAGCACAGCCTCACTCATGTGCAGGCCTGTACATGTATCATAATAGTCACATGCGCACACACACACACAGACACACACACGTGCCACATTTATGTAGAGTCAGTGATTGTGGTCAGACTCTGATGTGATGATGTGATGCAGGTTGATACACAGTGTAGAACTGATCAATACGGTCATGTATGAAGAGCCTTTAAACTGAAATGATTCTAATCAGGAGAAAATCTAAAGGATGAACTGAGCAAATAAAGTATGATGATACTGTTCTATGTGGTTTCCATAATAACAGCAGTTTAACAAATACAAATAACTGTCTACTGTAGAAACATATTTTAGTTTTATGGAGATCCGGAAACTTGACGTTGTATTTGCCTCTTTGTAACCTTCCTGTTTTTAGACTGATGTTCGGGAGAATAACGAGAGCATTTACAATAAGATGATGTTTTAACCTGAGAAATGTAGCACTCAGTCTGCACCAGCCTTCATCATGGAGGGAGGATAACCTGTATGTAGCCTGGAAGGCAAAACCCAGGGCACTAAAAAGTACTCAAGCACTTGGTGGGTATATAGAAGACAAATGTTGATAAAAGATAAATAAGACATAATGGTGTGTATGTGTGTGTAGAGTAAGTGTGGTGATAGGATTGATATTATGATAATATATAGTTAGTCATTATAATAATCATGAAATAATATACTCCACAAGTATAACGATTATAATCATTATAGACCATACATATTAGTGACTGCTCTAGTAATTAATAACAGTCTCTAGCCTCAGGGGGAGACAGTCGGGACAGTGAAGGACCACCCCTCTCTCCACTTTCCTTGTTGTTATTATTGTTATTATTAATACACTGTAAAAAAAAAAAAAAAAGATCTGTAAAATTGTAAAATAAAAACACTGTAACTATGAATAACCATAAAATGTCTATTTTTTTTTTTTTTTTAAGAAAATTCATTTTTTTCACATAAAAATACAGTTAAAATACATTCGCAAATATATTGTAATTTCAGAAGTATTTCATTGTTATTTAAGAGATTAGGGTTAAACTGTTAAATTTAAGTTTGATACTGTAAGAATAATTTAAAACTTTTATAAAATTACTGGCAATTAACAGTAAATTAAGTATTGGTTCTGTAATTTTACTGAGATTTGTTTCTTCATTTACAAATATCTTGTATCTTGTGTAACTACAGAAGTTTTCACAACAAAAATGTTAATGTAAATGTGTTTCTGTCAATGTATAACATGTGAACACACTGTTAACTGTCAAAATACAGTTAAGAAAATCAATTTTATCATTGAAAACAGCCATAATTACTGTAATTTCACAGATGGTAATTTTCACTTTAAAAAACGTTAGTAGATTTTATGGTAAAAAACTGAAAAACTATGACACTAAAAAAAACATAAACTAAAAAGGTTAAATACAATTTTATAACAGTGAAACACTGTAAATATATATATCAGTCAAAACTGTAATTTCTACATCTTTTTTCTGGAAAAAATACATCACTCTACTGTCAAATACTCTTGCACTGTTTATAACAGAAATCCTATAATTCAATACTATAATTTTTGCATCTATTTTTCGTAAAAAATACAATTTGTCACTGTTAAGGTTACTAACCTTGTGTTGATGACAGAAATATGCTGTGATATATATCAATTAATACTGTCATTTTTTTATAAATTTTTTGAAAAAAATACCTTTTGTCACTGTTAAGTTTGATAACAGATACTGTATATGCCGTAATAGAGAACAGCTAACAAAAAAAAATATCTACAGTTAGTGGCCGTTAAATGTAGGGTACTCTGTTTTCCTAATATTATCAACTGGTTCCTCACTCGTCACACATTTCAATCTCCACATTTCATCCATTTCAACAAAGGTCAAATTAACATGGAACAGTCTCAACAGACAACAACTTGTAGGACCTGTACAAAAATGCACATTTTTAAATATTTAATTGCGCATTTTAGGTCACTTTAGGAATAACCTCAGGAATTGTTGATTTTTTTTTTTTTGTTTTGCCCATATAAAATTGAGCAGGACAAAACTTTTTTGCACTACAATTTGGGCAAAATCCTATCTCATTGGATATATGGACCAAAATCAAAGATCTGTTGATTAATTATCTCTGACAAATGTGGGCAGCAAGAATGCGCCTAATTCAAATATTAACATTTCCATCTTTGTCGTCAAATCAGTGCAATGCACCTGGCTCTGCCTCCTTGTTTGGCTGCCAGGGAAAGGTGGAATCAAGTTTAACAAGGTAAACATTTTTTATGAGTGGAATTATTTAGATTATGTTGTTTATGTGAAATTATGTGGATTATGTGTTTTCAATTACTGCTAGCTAACGTTGCCAGTAAAGGGTAAATTGATAAGCATTTTAGCTGTGTCCAGATACTTTACCATTAGGGCTAACGTTAGCTCTAAGGTCATTTATAGCTGGTTCTGTCATTGGTTGTTTGGTTCCTAGAGTGTAATGTTATCGGCCAGTTGGTGTTTCTCCAACATTTTGGCGGCCACAGTTGCTGCTGAGGTTGAAATTTGCTGTGTAAGTCGATGTTATGGTTGTGGCTATTACAGACTCCTGCTTTTTTTCTCCTCTGTGTAAAAAGGAGCTTAACATTAACACTAGTTAGATGCGCGGATGTTGGGTATATCCGCATTAACCTCAGCTTATTGGGCGGGTTGGGCCATAAAAATAAACATTCTGATTAATAACGGATGGATGGAACAATATAATGAGGATCATAGTAATCACATTCTCTAAAATTCTGTACATTATGCTTTGTTGGTATGCAAATTATATAGGCACTGGGAGTTTATTCGAGACCCAGATTTTATTTGACTACCTGTTCATTTGACTATTTAAATTGTTGTCATGACCATTGGTGCTTTCATAAAATATTTACACAATGAGATTTTTGAAAGTAATGTCTATATAATGACTAAGTGTGTAAAGGCAAACAATTAACAGCTAGAACAGTGTGGTAAGTTCAGAAAATGACATCTCTTTACTGTAATGCAGCCAGAGACAAAAGACAACACTTATGCCATCATGATATTACCACGACATTTAGTCTCATATCATGATATCACTATAATATCCATATATTACCCAGCCCTAAGCAGACACTACTGGTTTTTATTTTAAGCCAAGTTATACCCGGTAATTCTATTCAAGCACATTGTGTAACCCAAACTGCCACTTCTACTGAGCACTCGTGTATTTTTATTTTTTAATGAGATCATGCTTTGAGCTGTGCCCAGGCCCTGAGGGGGGCCACTGTGGAAAGCTTCTGTGTTACCTTAAACCAGCATGGCTATATCCACCTGTGTGCTACACAGGTGGAGTCACGGCGAGTGGAGGTTGTCATCTGTGGGGTGCATTGTGAGCATTTATCTACCATCAGTTGGAGCCTGCTGATGTTGTTGGTCCCTTGATGGTTTGGTCATTATGGATTAAGGACGGAAGCACTGTTTCTTGCTGGAATGCCAGTGCTTCAGAGATGATTTTGATGTCTGTGTTGATTAATGATATGGGGTGGTAACTAGAGCGAAGAGTCAGGTCTTTGTCTGATTTTATAGCAGTGGTATTCATCTGAGGGGGGGATTGACCTTGGTCTTTAATTTCGGCTACCTTCCTTAAGAATAGTGGGCTGCCAGAGGAATTCAAGGAGGGCTTTATTATGAGGCATTTAAATCACTGTGTAGTTCTGAAAGTCCGGAGCATCTAAAATATCTGCTTGAAAGAGACTCAGATGAGTGTATCCACATTTTCATCAACTTCTCTCATCATCTGTTTCTATTGTCACAGTACAGGGAATACTGGAGAGGTAATTGTTGTTGGATCTAGGGGAATTAATTAATATTGAAGTGAGACATGACATCATTTACAGGCTTCATCATTCATAGAAACATTTTATGTGATAATACCGAGCAGAGCTAATATGGAGCTGTTTGGATTTTCTTCACCAATGAGAAAAATGGACCAGACTAAGACAAACCATTTCATGACAGTAGCAGTAGCAAATCTTTTGTCTCCCCATCTGGACATCTTCACCTTTCTGCACTCCTTCCTAGCTGAAGAAGTACTAGGATTATTCACAGGAACAGAGGATAAATAGAGGAAAAATATCTAAAAAAAAAAAAATCACTTCCTGGTAATCTTCAAAATATTTCCCATTAAATAATTAACCTGCCTCAATATGTTGTTGTGCTCTACACCTTGATTAACAGAAAGTAAAATAAATCATGATTACTAAAGGGCAGAACATAATTAAAAGGCTTCTTACATGGTCAACTTTTATAAATGGAAATAGAATAAATATGTCTGTGAAAGTTTCCCTTGCAAGAAGAAATTAGAGACCCCCTCCAAGGAAAGTTATATAATAAAGACATGATAAGTGAAATAATCTAAAACACCATGACTGAGTGTTTCCACTTTGAACTGCAGTGAACCAATGACAGTCTCATAGAAACAGATTCAGATAGCCAGGGTTTCATACATCACAAACCTAAGGAACCAATCCTGTCAACTTTCAGGAAGAGGGGGCGGGGCTAAATAAGCCTGAAACCTTGTCAGTACAGAAAGAGAGTTACCATTAGCACAACCACTAATATTGTGTCAGCCACTGACAGTTATAAGCTAACAAATAACATAAACAAATAAAAGATGCTAACTATGCTAACCGTTCTGATCCGTCTGCTAGTCTCTGGTTCTGGTCTCAACAGACTCCTCATCTGAGTCTGGGTCTGACTGAGGCTCACACATGTGGCTGAGTCTCTCTGATGTTTCCTCCTCTAACCATCTTGATGCTCTCTGCTCTTTCACCTGTCCACCTGGAGCAAGCCGGTGGTGGGAGGGGCATAAGAACTGATCCAGATTTCTCAACCAGGAAATAAGAGTAAATGAGCTTCAGACCCAGTTTTAGATTTTTTTTCCCACTTTTTATGTCTGAAAACCATGTTAAACAAAATAAATATTAATCATAGCAGAGGATTTTGACAGAGTGTAAAACAGAGAGGAACTTTAAAAGCTGCTCCACCATACCACCTACCTCTTTGACGTCAGATGTTGACCAAGGTAATTAGTAAGACTACTTAAACAGATTTAAGATGAAAAATCTGTGTCATTTGCACATTAACATACTACTGCTGCCGCTTAACAGAGAAAGAAAAGACTGTTGAAGTGATTTTGTTGAAGTAAAGGTGTTTTGTGAGGTTGCAACTTGACCTTTGACCAGCAAAATCATATTAATTCATCCTTGAGTCCAAGTCAATGTTTGTGCCAAATTTGAAGAAGTTCTATCAAGGCGTTACTGAGATATTGCATTGAGAATTTGACAGATGGACAACCTGCAAACGATATGTGCCTGCGACAGTCAGAGCAGAGGCATAAACAGCACACTGAGTGTCCAGTTTGAAGTGAGTGTAGTTAGTGTGCTGGTCTATACCACACTGACAGGATAGAGACATGCTCTGCAGATAATACAAAAAGGACACATGATGTGACACTTAATGTGTCGCATTTATTGCTCATTACCCCTCAAGAGGCAGAGTGGCGAGAGTATACAGCTCCCAACTGTGACCAGAGCTGCAGCTGCTTTTACTGTGAGGGACCTCAAAATGTATTGAGACAATGCAAAATATATTGGGAGGGAACGTAAAAACGTATGGAGAGGTAACACAAAACATGGGCTATATCACTGTGATAACTTCATAATTTATGATTATATTACATAAATATTATTCAGTAATTAGTTTTTCTGATGCCCCCATTTGTGGTGGCCTGTCTCCAGCTGGAGCTTTCCCAGAAAT
>NW_019525658.1:758522-785007 GCF_002814215.2 Seriola lalandi dorsalis
CACTGTTTACGTTTCATGTAGAAAAATAGCACAAACAATGAAATTATTGGCCAAGATACATTATAATGAGTGGAAAATAACATGACAGTCAGGCTGAGGGAGAACAGGAGGGATTCCTTTTGTTTTAATAGTCCTACCTGAAATATTTATCTCCCATAGGTTTGCAAGGAATTGAGTCTCAAAAATAAGGGACAAAGCGCATCACAGTTCATCCGTCGTTCTACGCCATAGTTTATCACTGTACAACAGTTACCATGGTCAAAATACATTAAACCAGGACTGTCCACCTCTTTTTATTTCATAGATAAAAACATTGGATATTTTAATGATATATTGACCATCGAACTGGAAATGTCCCCAGTTTTCATTTCACAAATCTGCTGACCTAATTATAGATCAGTATAAAGAATAATTATACACAGGTGCATTTAATAAGATATTATTCATTGATTGTTTTGGATGTAAATAATATCGCCTGGAACCAATATCATGATTAATTTAGGAATTAATCATGATATTGGTTCCAGGCGATATTGTCCAAGTCCTAAGTTTGCATCACATTTGACAGACTGCAAAACAACAACAAAAACAAACAAACAAACACACAAACAAAGTTGATTGTGCCTCTTCTTGAGCGACTCCTTGGACCCCCCCAACTTAGTGTACGGCCACCCTCCAAACTTCAGCCCGTCCCTCTGTTCCTCCATATTCTATAAACTGAGACTTGGGATGGTTCCACTGAACCTCAGAGACAAGCCTCTGAGATTCAGTGTGTAACAGATTTTCTGGAGCTTCCTGCAGTGTGTCCTCTCACGTGTCCTGAGGGCTGACAGAAAGACAGACAGAGCCTCTTTGTGGCTGTCGCTGCTTCTGTCTCTATCTTTATTTCCCTCATGCACTCTCTCCCTTCCTCTGACTCTCTCTCTCTCTCTCAGTCTCTCCCTCTCTCTGATGCGACTGTCTGTCTGGAGATTAATTAAACGGCTACCCAGCCAGCCAGCGCCACATCAGCCATCATCAGCCTCTCCTCGCCATCAGCTCCCTGCTACAGCAGGTCTGGAGAGTGTGCACGCCTGTCCGTGCGTGAGCATGCAGTCACACATGCTATTAAATTTATCTCTTTATCTGTGTTTTGTGTGTGTTTCCCGTTTGGTGTGTGTTTTAATGTGTGAGTCTTTAAGTGTGTTCATCATTACATGTTCTGTCTGTGTAGCTGAGTGCACATGTGTGTATGTGGGTATGTGTTTGTGAGCAGGAAATTAATTTCATGATACGTCTGTGTGTGTGTGAGATAGTGTGTGTGCAGCTGTTTGTGTGAATGTGTGTCCGCAGTTTGCTTATATTGTATGGACCCTGTGTGTATTCTGTGTGTGTGTCAGAGTGTGTGCTGTGTTGGATAAACCACGCTCCAGTAGAGAGTTGTGCCACAGTAACCATCAAACCTGGCAGTGGCGGTGATGATTGTGGGGTGGTTAGCTGGCAGGTGTGTGGGGGAGGGAGGGGCTACGGTGGGATGTCGGATCTGAGTGTTTATTGTTTGCCATTATTGTTGTCATTACGGCTAGCTTTGGCATCAGTGGCGTGTGCGCTCCAGCCGGTCTTATCATTACCATCCCGCCTCACTGTAGTTCTCCGCTTGTCAATTTACTGTACAGACTCCTCTCAAGAATTTCCCCCGCTGTCACGCCGCTGAAGGCTTCCTCTTTCCCCTTCCCTTCAGCTTTCCCTCTCTCGTCTTTGTTCTTTTCAGTTCTTCACTGCGCTTTAAGGAAGTGTGTGGACATAATGTGTGTGTGCATGTGTTAGGGGGGTGGGGGGGGTCAGTGAAGCTGGCAGCTCAGACCGGCTCTGCTCGGCTTTTCAGGCCTTAATTGAGACATACTGTCAGAGTGACAAACACATTTGCATGCGGTGTGTTTTTCAGGATGTGCTTCTTTTTCTTTTTTTTTCCACTGCTCACCACTCTGTTAATCAGCTCTCCATCACTCACATGAAGAAATGTGCACAAACACACACACACACACACACACACACAGACACACACACACACACACACACACAGTACATACAGCTTAAGGAGCAGTCGGGTGGTCGTTACTCCCTATCCCGGCTGTAATGAGAAGAAAAGAGACAGTTGAAGAAGATACCGACTGGAACATTTAGCTAATAGATATAATGATACTGTCCCTGTCTTAACAAGACTAAGAGAGGTATAATGTTTACCATCTTAGCTTACTCTGCTAGCATGCCAACATCTTATTATTAAACACAAACTACAGCTGAGGCTCATGGGAATGTCATTAATTTTATAAGATCTCAAAGTCATTAGGATTCATCCTCTGGGTAACATGAATGTATGTATGCGCACATTTGAATCCATAAAATTGTTGTTTAGATATTTCGGTCTGGAAAGACGGACCAACCTTGCTCAACTCCACCTAAAGCTTTCATGAGGACTATTTTTAGTGAATCAGCATGCACCAAAGTCTCAGCTCCACACACGCCCCTCCTCATTGAGCATTTCTGGATAAGCTGGGAGTTAGGGGTGGGGACAGACACTGCCAAGATGGTGACCGGTGGAACAGCTCACTCTGAGTTTCAAAACCGCTCTTCAGAAACCTGTGTGTGATGTCACAGAGAGAGTCCATCTTTATATAAAGCCTATGCTAATTACGTCTAGTCTCTACCACCGTCTATATATTGCACTATCAGCACCTCTTTGCCTTTCAGCTTTCTGCTGGTCAGACAGCCAGTGCTCACATGTAGCAGAGGGATGTGTCAGAGCCATAGACTGTGATGAAAGATGTGCGTGGCCTCTGTGACATCACCCACAGGTTTCTGAAGAGCTGTTTTGAGACTCAGAGTGAGCCGCTCCACTGTCGCCATCTTGGCAGTGTCTGACTCTGACCATTTTTGGATGGTCAAGGAGGAGGGGCGTGTGTGGAGCTGAGACTTAAGATGCATGCCGGTTTGTGTCAAGCCACCTGTCACTCAAAGAGGCCACACCCTCAATTCTCCATAACTTTAATCCTTAATAAGATGTAAAAAGGTGAGTTATATATTATAACAGTTGTCATGAAGGAAAAAAGAAAAAGAAAAGAAAACTTCAGACACAACAGACACCACAGGCATGGTGCGCTGACGTTCTTCCACACAAGCTCGCCACAAAACTATTAAAGTTTTTGGGAATCAGGAAATCATTAAAAGGGTGCAAGATAGTGGTTAAACCAAAAGCCAAATATAACAAAAATGATCTGAGCCATTAATACTGTTTTAGTTTTTTTACGTCCTGGACACTGAACATAAAGCAACAAATGTAGAAGCTTCCATGAACCAGCTGTGAGCCAGATGTCTAATACATGAAATCAGCCAGACTGCAGAGAAATGTGAATTATTTGCACTGTTGCTGACTTTCTGCTTTCACAACAGCATTATTCAGCAGTTACACTCATTCTTGCCTTTTCATGTTTTTCATTCATGTTTTTCTGGGGGATGAAATGTAAACGATTTGACATTTTGAGTGTTCTTAATAAAATACAATCCTGTTAACACCAAGTGTGAGAGCAACTTCCCCCCTTTTTCATCATCAGCCATGCTTTGCATGATGCAGCAGAGCTGGAAAACCAAACTGTGGTGCCTCCATTCACAATCTGCAATCCTTCTCTTTTGTCATCTGACCTTATCTATTTGCCCACTGAAAAAAAGCCTCCCTGGTGCCAAATGCATTATGCCTTGCATGTATAATCACATTATATCTGGGCCACATAGCTTTATTCCTCAAACCCTATTCTACATTCACTGAGGTCCAATCTAAGCAACAGTGGGAGAATGTATTGTAATGAATGCCAAAGCTGAGCACTAAGAGGTATTTTGTTCTTGGGGCTCTTAAGGAATATGGATTATGAATGAGGGCGGGATCAGACCTGCTGTGGTTTCAATATGTATGAATCTTTTCATATGTGCCGACCCCAGTCCTTTATCTGCCTCAGCAGGTGAGGATCAGGCAGCACTTCTGACATTGGTGGAAAGCAGCCACATGGTTTGGGATTCTTGGCCCTGTGCTGGGCTAAAAAAATACAATGTATTCCTTAATACTGTTCCTCACATGTTTTAACTGGTATTTCTGTTGATGACCACTACATAATCAGACATTATGTAAATTTTTATATATCAAATTTAGTGATTGTATCCTCTGTCCATCCAGCAGACAAAACAGAGTTAATGCTCAGTGTTGTCTGTTGGTGAATAAAATCTAACCAACCATCACAAACACTTGGGTTCCATTTCCAGAATTGGCACTTCTGGCTTGGCTAGGTGCTTCATTAAACACAATTTTTGCCAGTGAAGGATCATGTCCTTGTTACTGCAGCTCATATGGTTGGCTACCGCACCTGTGGGACTAGGGACACAGCATAATACTTTGCATGTGTTACACCCAGCAAGCAAAGTCCTTCACTGACAGGTGAAAACAAATGGCTTGCAACCAAGTGTGTAGACTATCAGAGGAAACACATGGCTGTCTACACCCTGCCCATGCCAGTGGAAGAGTAACCAGTAATGAGTTGTTCCAAAGTTGGATGAAAAATTGGGAAAAATGTGTGAGCTGGTTTCCTGCTTCTCATTACATAAAGCCTTATGAGTGTTAGTTTAGTATCATAGCAATAGTAATTATTTCTATCAACATCTTTAATATTACAAATATAACATCATACTTCCTCACACTGTGGGATATAAGCCATTTGCAGCAACCTAAAAAGAAAAAAAAAGAAAAAAATCTAATATCATAAAATAATCTAATCTTGAAGTTTCAAAAACTCTGCTGAAATGACCTTGTTTCCTTGAGACAGTGTAAATGACAACTACATACCACTTTGGTCCAGACTTAAATACTGTAAAAGATTTTACAACTTTGGTGTTCCTCTGACATTTAGCACCATCATCAAATACCCAACAAAAGACATTTCCATTAGTCTCAACTGTGATCTGTTTTTGGCTGGACCACATCAGCAGGTACAGCTCTATAATCTCAAATGTTGCTGACTGACAATATTTCCACTATGGCTGCTCTGGAACTGCAGGGAAGAGGAGGAGTGCTTCCAATACACTGAGCCTTGCCTCCATTACAGAAAAAAAAAAAAAATTTGATTCCAATTATCATTATTACTAAAAGGAGGCAGAGGAATAACTAAACACAAGACAGAGAGAGCAGGAGAGAGGGAGGGAGAGAGAGAAGTCATCGGTAATGAGGCTTCATACTAACGACTATAACCAACTCTACATATCAATCAGAGGGAGTTAGACATAACGACCTGCCTCTAATAAAAGTTTATGTTCTGGAGTTGAAGTAAATAAAGACCAAACTATTGTGGATCCAGATGGAGGCTGTGCTGTGTGAGAGACTAAATAAGAAAGATAGTCTCTCTCTCTCTCTGGCCCCGGTGGTTTACCTGGTGGAGCATGTGACATTTAGTCTTATAGCAGCTTTCAGACAGAATGTGGCAAAGGCATCAGTGTGCTCTGAAACTCATTATTTCCAATGACTTGCACCGCACCACAATGGTTGGGCAGCACACCGTTCGGCGAACTAGCAGGACTAGTGCTTACACTTGAACTGAAAAGACACACCTTTGTTGCTGGTAATGAGAGACTGTAATTACAGCGATATCTTACAGTTTCATAGTGACATGTCCCACTAGTGTAACGGGTATGGAGAGAACCCAATAGCGGCACAAGTGAACCAGGTTTTAGTCTGGAAACAGTCTTTGTTTGGCAGATCAAAACAGGTACACAGCTAACCCGAGGATGGCAGCAGAGAACTGGATTCAGGTGTGGATCCAGACCTTGAGACGGAGTCGGTGGGGCTGGAGGTGAGCTGGCGAGGCGAAGCTGACAAGGTGGGTCTCTTGGTGGAGCAGGAACAGGCTGAGTGCCAACCAGCCACAGGCTGACGAGGAACAGAAAACAGGCAGGCAATACTCGTAGTCGGGGACAGAAGGCTGGTGTATTCACCGGGGCTGAGACGTGAGGCGAAGGTCGGAGGCAAGTCGGGTCGATACCAGGTAAGCAGTCCAGGAACAAGTGCTGGAGAGTCAGGCATGAGAGCAAAGACAATCTGGCAAAGAGTGAGTGGAGTGAAGCTGCAGATCTACTAGCTTGATTGGAAATGGTGAGCAGGTGAGAGCAGCAGGTGAAAGCAGTTAGGCTGATGAGGGGTGTGGCTGAGCAGCAGCGCAGGAGAGGGGCAGAGCAGACTGTAACAACTAGAAGTTCGGAAAACTCTGCCGATGTTTGCTCTGCCCTCTGCAGCTCCTCCAATCAGTGCACTGGCCCAAGCGGCGAGCTCGGTGCACATCACATTCTGTCTGAAAGCCCCATTAGTCCTTGCCATGGCGGCCAAGGTTCGAGTCCGGTCTGTGGCCCTTTGCTGTGTGTCATCCTCTCTCTCTCTCTGTCGTTCTCACAATGACTGTAATAAAGGCAAAAGCCTGAAAAAATCACTTGAAAAAATAAAGATATTGTGTCTCTTCTGACATTCTCTCTGATCATGTTACAGTAAATCCAGCTGAAATCACAGCTCAGTCTTTGTCTTTCATTTATGTGTTTGGTGATTGCAGTCATAACATCAGGATTTGACCCTAGCCTTGTTTGAATCTTGAATCTAGCACCAATTACATTTTAGCATGCTAACATGCTAAACCATGCCAAACTACCTTATAGTAGGAAATACTTATACTTAGTAAACTTCAGCATGTTGGCACTGCCTCACAGAGCTGCTAACCTGACTCTTACTATACATTCAGACCGGAAACGGTGAGAGCAAAAACATTTGCTCTGGTCGCCCTGTCAAGGATGCTGTTGAAGTTGGCACTTTGACATAGACAGCTAGCAAGTTAGTTGTTTTGCATGCTATGGCGCTAGTTAGCAATTTCCTCCTATTTTCATTAAATATATAAGAGGCTGCACTTCACCAACCTTCCTGGAACACCGACAATTTTTTTTTTTTTTCTGTATTAAGTGTAAGTAAACAGGGGCATGTCCAAAGGATGGAAAAACCCACCTTAGCAATCATCAATTTCTCCTCCATTGCGCTTGGGAGCAAAAGTTTACACACTTCTGCTCACATTTCTACATTTCATACAACTGGTTGCTGCCTAACTCTACTGTCCACATCAGGTAGTTGGTAACTGTCTTCTGTTTGATGCTGGCCTGGTAGTATAGTGTGAACTTACTGGAGCTTGTGTAAGTGTAAAGCTGACGTCCCTGCCCTCACCACTGCCTCCCCCTCCCTCATTGGCACTGAGCCACTTGGCTGGGCACTGTCAGCTCCTCTTGACTAATTAGCTCTGTTGTTCTCCTCCTCCCCAGATTCCCTGTGTTTCAAGTACAGACAAACAGCAGCAGGCTTTCATGTTCACCTCCCCAACTCCTCCACAATACTGCTGTGAACAAAGCCAGACTGAATCTAGTCCCCTGCACCCCAGCCACAACTGTTGACCCCTCTGCTGGGTGCGTACTGTCCATCACACTCAGGGGAAACTTCAACTGTGGTTTGTCATTAAGTTGAGCTGACTGGATTTTCGTACAGTTGAGACAGTGACATTGTCTTAAGACAGTGTTGAGGGGACTGGGTTGTTGATCACTGACTAGACCAGGGTGCACATCTGGAGTATGGTCTGTTGTTTAGGCAACAAAACTGCTTTGGTTAATGTTGAATGAGCGGTTTTGGTTAAATCAGTGGTTCTCAAACTTGGAGGCTCCTTTAGCGGAAACATAGACCTACTGCCCCCAGTGAAATTGCAAATAAACAAACAAGTTTCTACGAGTTTCATTAAAATTCAGCATGAATCTTTTTTTTTTATTTGTTGCTTCCCCTGAACCCATCGTTGTGAGAGTCTGAAAAGAACCAGCAAACTGTTTACGTAACAAACCAGGAGTCACTACAGATGGATGTTGAACTGCATCATCAGATATTTTGGCTGAAAACAAACACGTCTGTGTCTGTAATTTTCATGATGAAAACATATTTTAGTTTTATGAATTGTTCTTCTGCCTGTATTGTTTTATATCAGAAGATGAATGTGTCGAATGAATGAGTGGAAGACACAGCTAAATGCTTAAATTGAGAAGGATTAGGTTTGCTTGTGTGTGTGTGTGTGTGTGTGTGTTGGAAGAAACTGTGCATGCATGCATTGGTGTTTGTGTGCATACATGCATGCATACATGTCTGAGTGTCTAGAGTGTAAGATGTCCTCACAGTTGTGTGTGTGTGTGTGTGTGTGTGTGTGTGTGTGTGTGTGTGTGTGTGTGTGTGTGTGTGCCGAGTGCATGTGGATGTGGTGTGCATATCTATTCCTGGGCCAGGGGATCCTCTCCTGCAGGTCTAATTACTTTAATGAGGAATGTCTCCCTCTCTATCAGCCCTACCCAAGGGTGCACATTAACATTCCCCCCGCATACTCATACACACCAACACTCACAATTAACCACGAATTCATCAGCAGAGTAAATACTGTTTCTTGCCTCCATGTGAAACTTACTCCTATCTTAAATTCTTACTTCCATGAGAACACCCCCCCAAGTGTAGCGATTCAGCCCAGACTCGACTTGATTCCTAGGGTACTTTCAGTCTGTCTGCCTTGACTTCCCCCAGACACTTAAAGGTGAGAAGACACCAGGGTTTTTTTTTTTAAACGGATCAGACAATATGCAATTGAGTCATTATTCATCTGTGCTGTTTCGCTCTCATCCACTCATCCAATTTGGAATCCAAGACAGAGGCTGACAGCTGGATTTCTAATGATGTTTCTGTTGTGACCCGCAACTATTACCTGTGTGTCTTTGTGGGTTTTCATGTGTGTGTCTGTGTGAGTTACTGTGAATTAAGCTTCAGAGAGCAGTCTAGCGTTGCCAAGAGACGGTGCAGGCTCCACTAAGGGCCACAGCTTTATTCATGAGAGAGAGAGATGGAAACTGGGAGGGTTTGTTATTTAAACTGATCTGATGAGCAAAGCCCAAGGATGTGAAATAAACACACCACAACTTGGATGGTCTCCGTCTGCTTGTCAGTCTGCAGCCACAGTCAAAGCTGCAGCTCATGTCTGCCCTCTGATGGTCACAACAACAAACTGCAACACAGAGAAACATTGCTCCTTTTCTCACTACTGGTGTGTGTGTTTTCTGTCAGTAAGCTCATCACATAATAAAAAAAATATTTTATTACATTATAAATTTTAGTAATAAGGCCATTGTCAACACAACTTACAGACCAATCAACCGGACAAAGCCAGGAAAATCTGGTGGTTTAATTATGGTTCGTACTAAGCCTGTGAAAACAGCTGTATAATATCTTCTGTGGTTCCAGATGTGAGGTCCAGACATCCCTGGTGTAATCAGGGTTATCGCAGCTTGGCTTAATTATGGTTGATTATTGATTTTTGTGTCACAAAATGGGGCCTGGAGTTTGAGGGATATTGACTCTAACTATTGGTTGCATTATGGGAAATGTAGGATCTGGTGCTTTTGGTGACTGTATGATCATTGTGAGGAATGACGAACTTTTCTTTTTTTCATTTTTTAACCTCATGTTATTCTTCAGTTATTGTATACACTGTGTTAGTTGTATTAGTGTTTTTTAAGCTGGATCAAATGTTTTACTATTACTTTAGATAAAACATGGGACTTGTCATTGTTGTTATTATTGTTATTAGTAGTTTTACTGTTGTTTATATTTGTTGCTATTTTCTTGTTCTCTTTTTGTATTTGAATTTACATTGTTTTGCATTATGATGTAATTTTACTCGAGTGGACCCCAGGGAATGTAGTGGCTGATGGGGATCCAAATAAATAAATAAACTTCTTAACAGACAGGGGCCTTAATATGGGTTTTCATCTGTGTGAATGAGTTTAAGATCCCACAGTTACTGTGGTTACATTTGTTTATTTTGAAAAAAAAAATGTGAACAAAACAGTAAAAGAGAAAAGGAAAAAACATTTTTTTTTATAGTCTACTCCAAAGACCTTTCTGAAGAGTCCAGACTGTAATTCATCAACAGCTGTTTTATTTTACAGTAACTAGTATGGGATTTTCAGGATTGGTGACCAAAACAAACGGTGCTCATCAGTGGGTTGAACTACATTTTATTTTATTGATTTATCACTGTGGGTGTTGTTTTCATGTTTAACCAATAATTTTTATTAAATATCATTGGACATTACCCTGTGCTTTGTTGCAAAGTCCGACTACAGGATCTGCTAAACACGTAATCAGGGCATGATCTTCAACAATGGAAATAGCCATCAGTGCTATGAAAACAGACTTTCCATTAGAGGCACATCCAACTGGTAGGAAGCCTCAGGGTAGATGCAGAA
Organism: Seriola lalandi dorsalis; assembly: GCF_002814215.2. NCBI lineage: Eukaryota > Metazoa > Chordata > Actinopteri > Carangiformes > Carangidae > Seriola > Seriola lalandi. The sequence goes on from NW_019525658.1 coordinate 768,891, forward strand.
CACAGTGGAGCGATTGTAGCTCCGTCATAATTCAGGGGCCTTCAGGTCTACGAAGATGCACCTTCACAACGAAAGTCCTGCCAAGGATTTCCACTTTGCACCACCAGCTGTGAACACCCTACCGTTACTTGTTGAACTGAGCTGAAACACAGAACGTGCATTTAACAGTGTAATCCTCAGACTCTCTGTCAGTGTTGTTTGCTGACATATTATTGTCATTACCGGTGCAAAGTGAATCTTGGGATAGGTTGGACCATGAAGGATCTACCTGTTGAATCTGAATGTGAAGGAGCCTTCAAATGTGACAGTCTAGTCACCGCTGTGACACCACTGGAGTTCAAACGCAGCCTGCGAAGGATGCAGCCCCTGAATTGGAACACATCTTGTATATCTCATCTGGAAACACCTCTGGATCCACCAGGAGGAGCAGGGAAGCGTTGCGGGGGGGGAGAGATGTCTGGACTACTTTGTGTCACCTGCTGCCGCTGCAACCCAACTCCGGACAAGCAGCAGAAAATGAATGGGTTGATGCTATGACTTAACTTATAACACAGTTAGCATCTGAATCTCAATGTGCAGACATAATGCACAGTTGGAGGATAAGGTGATACACTGGAGGATGACTGGTGCACTGTAAATTGAAAATGGGCCAAATTAATGTACCAAACAGACCATACCTTGCTCACTTCCCTCATGTCTTTCAAGTGGAGCAGGAGTCAAAGTGAGTTGCGCAATACTGCATTAATAATGTTACAGTAATGTAATCTGCAGTATTCAGTAATCTGCTGCTTACACCTATATGTAATAATGTGTATATATGTAAAATATGCAAAAAAGTTTTATAATAAAATGACAGCAGTACTTCCTAATGACATCAGTTCTCTGCTCACACAGTGCTGGTGTCAGCTGGTCATCTTACTGTTATAATAGTCATGGTGACTGCTCAGTGTGTTGGTATTTTTGTTTTATTACGTGTTTATTACAATATGAGTTCATAACAGGACAAGCTGTGAATTCAAAGTGGGGTTGTCCCTCCCTCCAGGAAATAGACGACACCACGACTCAATGTTAATGATGGATTTATTCATCACTATTTAAGTCGGCACCATCATTACCACTCACAAACAGGCTCTTAAACAACTCTTAAAAACAGGCAGTGCTTCAACTTTTGAACTTAACAGAGTACAGAACTAACATTCTTTCAAGTAAATGTGTATTTCTGAAGAAAAATGTTACAACTTAAAGTATCCCCATGCAACACAGGTGCAAACATACATCCTGCATAGAGAAAGAAAATATAAGGTAATTATATATCATAAAATGAATCACATAAATATGTGCAAACAAAATATATCAAATGACAACATATATTTTTATGGCAGTTAAAGGAGTCACAGTGGGTTTATTACTTATATTTGTGTAATTTGTGTTAAATGATTGTTTGAGAGAGAATGCAAATAATGTTAAGAACATTTTGAGTTGAATCATCATGCTGATAAGTTTACATCAGAAATATTTTCTCTCTTGAAACAGCTGCTGTCACACACAGTGTGACAGCTTGCTGTAAGATAGTTAATGCCAAACATAATTTTGTGCCAACAATTGTCCTTTTTATTTATATTCTTTATTTGGATCTGCAGCAGTAAAGAAAGGTCCTTATATTCCCCAAAAATGAACTAGCAAACAGACAATAAAAGCAATAAGAGATAGCAGAATATCAAGTGTTCTCTAATTCAGCCTTTGTCAGGCAGCGGTGAGACAGGGGACTTTACAGAGAAAGCCCACCTGGCTAAATGAATAGGCAACGTTGTCAGGGTTTAGAGGAGCCAGTCAGTTGTGAGGCTGCCATATAATACAGCGTCTGTCAGCGCTGACAAGTCTCAGAGACACACACCTCTAATCTCAGCCCCCCTCTCTACTTCCCCTCAACCGTAACGCATAGACGAAATGACACCCTACCCAAATATTAAACATCTTCCAAGGCTATTTCAACATCTTCTTTTCTGTAACACTGTTTAAACCCCACCACCACCACCCCCTCTCTCTCCAATCTTGTCTTGTCTTGTCTCCTCAGAAGCCCTGGCAGCCGGATCATCTCCGTCTCTTAGTGTCAATTAAAAGTGAAATATCTGCATTTGTCAACATATCATTTGTGGTGGCCCCGTGATGCACTGCTGATTTGTAGGCCGATTCCTGACACTGGTGAGGCAATGCCGAGGCGGCAGTCTCCCTCATTAGACCTGGAGCTGGCACCATGATGGTTGACAATGCTTGGAAGCTTCACTCCCCGCCGACATGATACTAACCCAGGAACAGGCCTCGTCTGTCAGTGCTGTCACTTGCCAGCCAGCCATCCAGTCAGGGAGAGCGAGGGGCAGATGGGTGGAGGAGGAGATGCACAAAGGGTGGGCGGGAGGAAGCACCATGCACCCTACTCTGAGGGGCCAGAGAGAAAGAGACTACAATTAAATTTATTTGTATAGCACAATGTCAATATATGTCATAGTGTCTGAGGGACGTGTTGTTGACATTTCAGTATGGTGACAGGAAATATAAGTTGTTCTGATTTTACACCCTGGTTACATCAGGATCTCACAGTCACACAGAGGCCCTTGGTTCTACTAAAGTCATACATTTTTAAAAGTGGATTTTTGAAAAAGGCTCAGTAATTTTTCTACAACACCTGGTCACACATCTGGTGGTTATGGTTTGTCATGATGGTAGATTATTTTCAAGTTTCTAACATTGATAAATATTTCAACATTCCCATTGAGTCTGTCTCAGAAACATGACTGTCTATGTCTTTGAAAACAGTTGCTAAGCCTTTTCTGACTTGCTTTAGAGCAGCAAAACAATCTGAGGGTTTCATGCCAGCATTCCTGGTACCTCCTCCCCCAGGGAGGAGGAGGAGGAGCAGAGGGATGCATGTCCTGCTTTGCTTGATCATTAGGAAGAGAAGCACTGACCTAGTCATCAGCCACCATGGGTGGGAGTCACTCAGAGACACAAAAGAATGCACCATTACAGCTTCAAAGAGAGGGCAGGGGGTGGGGGGGTATTCAACACCAAACTATTTCTTATCTTCACTCTGTTTTTATTCCATTCATTTTCTTCCATCTGCTTTTTGATGAACTTCTCCTACAGGTTTGCAGCTAGAAACACAGACTTTAGCTGCTGATAACTGTGAAACATGTCGACTATCTCAGAATCTATAAAGGCTAGACTGAAACTTCGTGAACACCTTGCCCATACTTGTGTTCACATGTGGTGAGAAATTAGCTAAGTGGCTATGTATATAAACAATTTAATGCAGTTAAGTTTTTGTCCTAGACCTTCATCAGGCAAAAAAGAAAAAAAAATGTCTTTATTTGCCTGATGAAGCCTTGCATTAAATTGTTTGTTGCACCTGACTCAAAATATAAGACCAAAGTTTTCTCCTGCTGAGAAATGAGCTAACAAATATTGAAATTTTTTTGGGCCAATATCTGGGCAACTGTGAGGCAGAGAAAACTAATTTAGCAGCATAGCAGCGCTGCAGCAGAATATGATGTTTGTGACACATTTCAAATAGTAACATTTATAGAATTGTGTTGTATATTATCAGCACATCTGAATCAAATAAACATGTACATTAAAGCATGTTAGTCTATTTCCTCCTCTAAATTAGTAGATTTAGGGTTGTCACAAATAACAGATTAGACTAAGATACAGGATAAACTTAGCAACACACATACACACTCCCTTTGGGGAAATTCATGTGTCCATTAGCTGATTGTTGATAATAATAGTAACAGTTAATAATAAATAAACAGTAATAATTAAATTAGTCCACCTCCTTTGGCTGAGGTGTTGTATAGCCTGATGGCAGTAGGAACAAAGGATCTCCTGAACCTCTCTGTTCTGCAGCGCAGTGAGATGAGACATTTGCTGCAGCTGTAGCTGCTTCTCTGTCCTGCCAGAATGTTGTGGAGAGGATGGTTGGTATTGTCCAAGATGGCCTCCATCTTACATTACATGCATCTCTCCACAACAGTCTTGAGTGAGTCCAGACTCCTGCCAAGCACAGACCCAGCCTTCTTGACTGGGTCCAGTCTCCTTGTGTTCATATCTGTCATGCTGCCGCCCCAGCAGACTGCAGCATAAAAGAATACACTGGCCACCACTGACTGATAAAACATGTTCAGCATTTCACTACAGACGTCAAAGGACTCTGCCCCTTCTGATAGATTGCATCCATGTTCAGGGACCAGTCCAGTTTACTGTCCAGTGGGGGGGGGGGGTTGGAAGGTGTTAAATGCACTTGAAAAAATCTAAGAACATAATCCTCATGTAACTACCTGGCTCATCCAAGTAAGAATGGTTCACTATGGATAGGTAAGACCTCAGAGAATGTATTCCCAGTGTCAGAAACATTGTGACTGTTACAATAGTTGAGTAAATTGTGATCAACCAAAGGAGAGGAAATGTAATTATTTTCCTTGCCTGAATTTATTTTAAATTAGACAGTGGATAACACCATGATAACAATGGTCCCATGCACAGAGATGCCACTGATTTCATTCAGCAACTAATTGACTGCAATTGTAACAATGTAGGTAGAAATACCACAAAGCAAACAACGTCTTCAAAGGTTTTAGTTGGGATGGGGCCAGGTGGACTCTCAATTTGGACACTTGGATAGCCAAAGTACCCAATGTGTTTTTTTCTTACCTTAGCCTGTGCATAATCAGATTCTACCATTGTGCACAACCATTGTGTGTAAAAAATCAACTAAATTATATAATTTTGTCTCTCTTCCAGGGCATCTCAATTGCTATATTATTTAGATTCTTCTTTGTAGACATTGTAAAAGTAAAAAATTAACATTAAATATAAAGTTCAAAGTACAATAAAAGCTGAATCGGCTGTGCGTCATGTGTAAAATCTCAATCCGGGGTGAAAGTCTCTTGTACTTACGCACAGGTGTAGTATCGCAATGTAGTATCAGTGTTTTTCAATGGGAGTACCACTAAATGTGCACTAGATGACAACAAAAAACAGTGAATGAAATTCAGTATCCATATTCAAGTAGAAGTACCAGAAACTGGGAAAGAAAAACCTCTGCTAGAAGTACCAATCATTTTAAATTATTTGATGTGCAAAACCCTGAACAAATTAAACAGTATAATGGTAATGACCGAATAGTTGTTTACTCATGGAGTTATGCATGTGTAGAGCTGTTCCATCCTACTTTATTGCATACTAACTGTTCAATTCGCACAGAGTTCAGGTATCAAAATATTTATGACGACTATTGCATAAGGGGCTTACATCATTAATAGATTAACTTTTCATATAATATTAATGTTTAGAGGAGTAATAGACCTCACAGCAACAAACAAATTGAACACACTGTAGGTGAGGAAAAGATTTTAGTAGACTACATATAGGACCTGCGTAATCACAGCGATAGTAATGACAGTAGTCATTACAATTGATATAATTGTGACAGAACACAGTTTTTGAGACCAATATGCAAATGACCACCATCACTAAGCTTGCCACACTGCATGCAAGGTGGAACCCACATGTACTCCCCACAGCTCGTTCTGCTGCCTGAAAGGAAATGAAACAAAGCGTGAATTTCAGTTGCTTGGGGTTCACAAAGGTGAAAAAGAGTTTCCTGAATCTGATGGATGGTATAGCAGTAAATCAAATCAACAATATACAAATCATAGGCAGTCCACACAAAAACAAGGGTCCAGTCCCCGTTAACATAATAGGCCATAGAAACCAGGCAATATGGACAAACTGGCTCCGACAAAGCAAATCAAGGGAGGCCAGACCATGTAGATGAATTGGCGGGGGGCCAGGCAAAGCAGCAGTCTGACACTTAAGTCTTGCTAAATCCAGGGCCCTGATTAAAGGTGACAGTGGAGAGGTCAGCGGGCCAACTATTCTGGCTCACACTGGAGGGAAAGACGAGGGCTGAATTTCCTTTTCAACACGAGGCTGCAGAGCATATATCAGACAGGCACAACTCTACATCTGCACACACCAAGCAGTCCTACCATACATCTACCAGGATTCAGACAAAGAGGCACTGATTGCCCACACCTGTCCTTATAAAGGCAGGAAACTCTCCCTAACCCAAACTAGAGGTCAGTGTTCTCACCCTGTATGTCACCCCTCACATAATAATAGTTACCACATTCCTGAAAGTAAACATAGTACAACTTTGTTGCCTATTGTTGAAAATAACTATTTTCCCTGTATTTGGTCAATTAATTATAAAGCATACATTTCAGCACAGTAGAGCTATAGATGTAACCTATTTTACAGTCTTTTGTGCATCTTTATCAAGGGAGACCTCAGTTTCATAATGTTAACGATATGATATATGGTCTAACAATGCCAAATAGCTTATCCTACACTATTTGACATTAATTGCCTGAGTGAGCATCAGCAGTAACGTTAGCTGATGATGGTCTCAGTTTATGATACCGTTATCTTATCATCATCCACCATCATCAGCCTAACGTTACTCCCTGAGTGTCCCTTTTTACCTGCATGCTACCTTCTGCTTTCACTTTCAGCTTTACTCTCCTCCTGCTCACTGTGCTCCTCGGCTTCCCTGTCACACTCAAGTGGCAACCCACCGTGACGTGACCCGATGGTTTGTGAACTGTAGTTTTGAAGCCGAAGTTTGCGTTTTGGCCATAGCAATTTTTGGTTTTTTGAAACCAGAAAAAAACATATTTGGAGCAGAGGGTGGAGCAGGGGAGGAGTGAGGGGTGGATCTGACCCAATCTAACCCTGGGGACCGAAGACACTATGCACGCCCGCTTACACCGGCTACCTGACCGCAGCAGGCTCCTCAAAGAGCAGTATGAAGTCGTTGCTAACACAGTTAGCATTCATAATTTGAGGTAAACTTTATAGCTTAGTGTTAAAATAATCTTAGTAGCTAATTGGATACATGTCCACATTTGGTAAATATCACATATATGAGGAGAAGCCATGTAATATTAGTTGAAGTTACTATGTGTAAGCTGTAACCACTTGTATTAAAACCATAGACCAAGGGAAAAACATGTTATAAAGTGTGTGAGGGATTGGCCGAGCAGCCAGACACATGAAAAAAGATTTGCAGGCGAAGTTCAGCAGTCCAAGTGAATTTTATTTATAGCAGTGGCATGCCATGCAGATATCCACATCCAAAAGAAAGAGGATGGCTGGCCAAAAAGAAGAAAAACAAACAAACAAACAAAAATTAACGGTCAACAAACAACAGATATGGCAACCATTTGTCCAAGGCTTTCCCCATCTTGAAAACAAACTTCCGGAGCATGGCCTTAAGAGTCTGGTTGAAGCGCTCAACCAAGCCGTCTGTCTGAGGATGATAGGGGGTGGTTCTTATTCTTCTAATCCCTAACAGTTCGTAGACCTGTGTGGGTGTGCGACTCATGAGGGTGGGCCCCTGGTCTGTCAGCACCTCCCTAGGAATTCCTACCTGAGAGAAGAACTTAAGCAATGCTCCTGCTACCTGCTTAGCTGTCACTTCTCTCAAAGGGAAGGCCCCCGGATATCTGTTAGCATAGTCACAGACAACCAGAATGAACTTATTTCCTGCCTGGGTTCTCTCAACTGGGCTGACTACATCTACACCAATCCGCTCAAAGGGAGTGCTGAGGACTGGGAGCGGTATGAGGGGCACTGGGGCTGTAGATCTGCCTGCTGTGAGCTGACATTCTGGGCAGGTTTTACAATAGTCCTTCACCTGACTATACTGTACATGCCTGGCCAGAAAAACCTCTTAGAAAAATCCTTCTAAAGGTTTTCATGAAAGCTAGGTGACCTGCCCAGGGAATGGTGTTGCCTACCATAAGCGCTTCTTCTCTGTAAGCCACCTCAGCCGTCTGCCTTTTATACAGGTGAGCTCACCTACTGAAGAGACAGAAATCAATTATCTTCTTCCAACAGTTCACATGGATAGCAAAATTCAAATACAACACATTATTACGATAAATGCATTTAAACCCATTAAAAATAGTTGATAGCCAAAACCCTTGACTATCACAAAACACCCCTCCCACTCTACCACACTTGGTCTCCTCCTCCCCCTCGTCCCCCTCTACTTAACCCATTCGACTGCTCCAGCTCAGGCTTGGCAGTTCCTGGTCTGTGGCAGAGGAGGAGAAAGTGCAACCATGAGGACAGGTGAAACACAATGTCAAATCAATGTATTATTGTAAGTGGAGGAGAGAGGCCTGCTCTGTGTGTGAGCATGTGCATTATTTTAGGGGCATGGGGTTTCCCCATGACAACGTGTTTTAAAAAAACTTAGTGTTAACAGTGACATTGTCAATAGTAAGTTGTCAATGTAAGTCACGGTCACTAAACGATACTGTTATTACAGTGAACCGTCGTGTCTGGACGTTGCTGTTAAAGAGCAGAGCAGCGGACGTGTGTGTCGTGTTTGTTCATATTAACTTTGGTTCAGTGTCAGTCGGATAGTTTTCAGCTCTAGTTCATTTCATTATTGATGACAGGAGTCAAAACATCTGTTGGAATGATTCTGTCTCTGTCAGAATAAAGAACATGACTGAGAGCTGAGAACCATCATGACATGTGCACCTGCACAATGACTCCAAACTCAGTATTAGTTTCTGTCTATTTCATGTCTAGTTCAGCAGACTGTTAATTACAACTAAGCTGAGGGAATAATGTATTTTCAGATATCTGTGATCATCTAATCAGAATGCCATTACTTTTGTTTTTCCCTCTATACTCTACAATATGATATGGATATGATTTCTCTTTATTACAATGTTTTTTTTCCATCCAGCCCAGGTCTGGATCTTTGGGGACACCTACGACCTCTTGCAGTGATGATGGAGGCCCTGCACCACCTCCACCTGCAGTGTCCACACATGAAGATCTTCTCTTCACAAACATACACACAGTGTCTTATATCATAATATAGTATTTTTTAATGAAACACTTGTGGCCATAACATTGTTCAGTCATATCAGCCAAGCTCTTCCTTGTTCCCTAAACCCTCACTGTCGTATTACACTCTCTGCCCCATGTCAGACATATAATCAGATGACTTTTGGACTCCACTGTAGCTGTAACAAACTGTCAATAGTGTAATATTAATATTTCATAGTCCTCAGCCATTATAGTTAATATCAGTGTGCTGATCCAACAGCATCACTTATTTAGAGGGAGATTGTTACTGGAGCAAATAAATATTAACTGTCTCACACATTAGGACTCACGATGAATAATGATTATACTTGTTCCTAAAACTTCTGTTGTACTGTTGGTTCACAACTGTATTTTTTGATTTTTGATTTCAAATAGTTACAGTTGACTGTAAATTTTACACTACAGTATTTAATTATTACGTTTATTACATTTTTTATACATGTTTCCAGTGTTGTAAATTGTTTAAATGAATGTAGTTCATAATGTCCAATAAAGTTATTTATGAAGCTCTTGCACTTGGGTGTGTATAGTCATGTTTCTTTAGTTATGGTTAATGAACCAATAGTGTAATCACACATCCCTTTTCTCCCTCTTCTTCTAGATATTTGACCAATTATGCAGTGTAAGCTTTCTATAGTAATCTCTCTGAGTGTATAAAGACTATCCCCAGGGGTTCCTGCTTCAGATTTGAGGTGACATGCACAGAAGCCTGTATTGATGAATCCTCTTTTCTCCTTGATCAAGCATCAATAAAGATCCTCAGCATAAGACATCCTGGACTCCAGCGCTATTTTCTTCACCACTGATGATAAGAATTTCCCTTACAGTTTTTATAGAACACATCTGGTATGATTTTTCACAATAGTAACAAGTACAGTATTATGCGGCTATTTCTATGTTAGCTTTAATCAGCAACATAGATACTAGAACTAGAAATGTTTCAATGTTGCTGTCTGACGACACTGACAATGAAGGATCAAAAAACATGCTGATGTCAATTATTAAATACTGTCACCTGTGGAGGTGGTGACAGTGCTAGAGTTGATCCATCACTTAATCACAGTTTATAAATGCTGTTCTTAAAAGTGTTGCTACAATCACCTGTCAACAACAGCAGAAATGAAGTCACAGGTAAGAAACTGAACCTGAGAATACTAAAGACACAATTATAAACAAACTCATCAGCAGTTAGTCTGTCATTTCATCTGGGAGAGGTTTTCTAGCATCATCATCACAGCCCATTAGAGAACTAAGGATGTCCATGCAGTCTCCCTTCTCCACAACCAGATGAATGGAAACAAACGGGCTGCTCTGTACATGAGGTCCTCTTTCTGTTGGCACAGATCACTCAGCTTTCAGTGTGGAAACCTTTCAAATGACAATAAAAGACAAACACTTGAGTTAAGATGGATCACAGTTATGTCCCTGCCAAAAGAATACAACAATAGACGATACAGAACAAATTTGCGCCTTTTTGCCTTTGTTTTTTACTAACGACATCAGATCAGCCCAGTACAAAGGCATGTCAATTTAATAGACTAATAATCTATTTCAGCAATTGTTAAGCAATGAAACAAATTTTATTTAAGTTTTAAAGTTTAATCCATGGTTTAACATACAAGTAAGTCAATCCAAAAATAACTCTGGTCCATCTAATGATCTCGTTACCGGTTGGCAAACGATGTCGGCAGTTGACAGATCTCGAGAGAGTATGGCACTGAAAAAGAGGCAGGTCTCCAATAAATCTTCTCCGGATCTGTTCGTCTAAAAAATGTCATTTTGATGTCAAAATGTTCTGAAGATGTATGGCTTGTGAAAACTGGGCCCAATATTTATTTAGGTGACTATGGAGCGAAAGAATATGTGATAATCGCTCTCAATCCAACACACATTGGGCAAACTGCCTCAAACTTTCTGTGTGTTACAAAAGTCCCGCCCTGAACAAACTCATATGCTGATAATCAGTGATGCTCATAACGCCCCTTGTGGAAACAGGAAGTGTCATGTTTTACACTTTGATATACTGCTCATAGCAGGTTGTTTTTATCTTGACCCAAACATGGTCAGGAAATGCTTAACAACTTGATGATGCACTGGTTTGATAAGAGTCCCAGACTGAACAGACCTGTATGTCCATATTTAGTAATACTCATTGCACCACCGCGTGGCAACATGTGACATTATGATTTCCTTTTCATTTATTATACCTAGTGAGTTGACCTGGCCCTCAAAAAAAGGGTCAGAAAAAAATTTGTTAAAGATGCTGATGCTTCATGGATGTCAATTTTAAGTTTTCACTGAAGGGCGTGGCAGTTGGCGAGTAAAATACAAAAGAGGAAGTGCCTTAATGTCCGTGACATATTGTCCAATTCCGAGATCATTGTTGATTCATTCTCATCTTCAGACCAGTGCAATTCTACAGTGCAGAGCTTTTGAGTTTTTGTCAAAGGACCCGCGCATGGCGGTGTGACGAATTTTGATCCTTCGCCATGAAGCAGGAAGTTGCTATAACTCCAGCATGCAGTGTCTAAACAGGATGAAACTTTATAGGTTTGATGAGACTCCTGCCCTGAACGCATCTACATGTTCAGATTCAGTAATACTCATAGCACCACATTATGGAAATATAGGACGTGGTTATAACTCTGATACTGTCCAATCCTGAAGACAGTTGCATACTAATATTACACTATAGTCACAGCGCCACCTACTGAAAAACTCTTACGTGACACTCATATCATTTACATGACATTTTCATTGTAAGGTCTGATACAGAGCCTCATATGTGCCTATGATGTGTTTCCAAAATTCCTTTAAATCTTTTCTGCTGCCACAAAGTCTGTTCAATAAATCTTAACCCATGAGCGCAGTATCCGGCTGTTTGTACGATGTGCGATTGCTTCAAATGGTGCGCTGTGAGCCCCCCGCGGGAGTGCGAGGGTCCTATCAACGCTACTTGCAGCTTTAATTTTAGATTTATTATCATAATGCCATGAAATAGAGCTGCCTGTCTGGTGCTGCAGATGAGGCACTGATGTTTTACTGTGGTCGACCCCAAAGGATTTCCACATGGCCCAGTTAGGGCTTCCCATGTCTGTGGTCACATCAAGCACGTGTAGCTCTATGGATGCTGTCCTCTGTATTGTTCCAGTAATACAGTACTGTACTCCATTGTTAGAATTGCTACTACTTCTACTGTGTTGTGTTTCCAGCCAACATAAACACACAAGCATGTGTTGCTACTGCTGCATGTCCTGGTAAAGTCACATCACCATACAGTTTGCCTGTAAGCATGCGTATGGCCATTGGACCTCTCTTTCACACTATGTCAATCTATCTAGTCAGTCTGAGTCAGTCAGTTTGAGGAAATCAAACTCCTCTGTCAACACACCAGGCACAAACACATTACATCCTTCTCTTGCAGGGTTCTTAAACCTGGCAGGGGAACCTGCAACTCCTGCAGGGTCTTCAAACCTGTCGAACTGTCAGCACAGTGAGTTTTAAACATTTTCTTTAGTTGTATCATTACTCCATTTCATCCCTTTTGTGGTTACTCTGCCTAATGCCTTAAGTTGGTCTTTTGAAAAAAGTTTTTTTTGTATTTTTTTTTTTCTCCCTTTCTTGAGTCTCACTTTCCCTTCTCTCAGTCTTTGCATCCCTTCTCTCCGCAATCTTTATTCCTCAATCAAACTGATGTAAGCAGAAGACATAACAATGTTAATTAGTATTACATCACATCAAGAAATAATACTATAATTTTTAAGAGTTAATACTTATTATAATCATAAAACACTATAGCTGTTAGGGATTTCATGGTACCAGAAATTTGGTACCAACACCAACGAAATTCCACGATTCTTGATGCCAAATTCCAAACCACAGGAAAAGACAGAAGAGGGTGCTGCACACACTGTATGCCAACACATCCTACATACACGTAAACACCTCCATATACTCAGTTTGTAAGTAGTAGTTTAAAATGACTAACAAGGTGACAGACTCATGTTATGAAATTTAAAAAGTCAGCGTTATATTTTGACGGACTGAACAGTGATGACAGTAGCCGGCTAATGTTGTTAGCTCCCAGCTCATGTTATGAACTGTTATTAAACAAGCTGACGTTAGCCTAAAAAAAGCTAACGTTAGCCTTTCTGATCGTCATGTGTGGAGCGTTGTTACAACAGGTCTCTCTGTCACAGCGCACAAACAGTAACATTTCAGGACATGAACACGTTGACGACATGTTGATATAAAGTGAACAACTTAAACTCTTTCAGCCTGATCTGATGTCTGTCTCTGAGTTTGTGGTGTTTCTTCCTTTGGTACTCTGCATACAGGATTCTGGTCGTCTACAACTTGTCCTTGATGATCCAATCTGCGTCAAATATAAAATGTCACCAGTCTTAGCATGTTTTTTTCTACAAGTCACCAAGGACCTGCTGCTGCAGGTGTTGTTGTCTACTGTCCCTGCCTCCTCTTGTCTTCGAGTTTGATGTCAGACTAGAAGAGTTGTTACACTGCCTTCAACAGTCCCAGTAGAATCACATCTCAAGTACCTACGAGATCTTTGGTACCTGATACTGAAGTATCAGTTTTTGTGACATCTGTAATAGCTGTGATCAGCAGCTATGAGTTCTATATTGACAGCCCCCTCTCCAGCAGACCACAGGAAGTAGATGGCTGAGGCCACCACAGAGTCGTAGAAGGTCCTGAGGAGAGCCCCACACAGGAGGACCTCAGTCTCCTCAGCAGGTGAAGGCGACTCTGACCCTTCTTATAGAAAGCGTGGGTGTTGGTGGACCAGTCCAGTTTGTTGTTGAGGTGAACCCCCAGGGACTTGTAGTTCTCCACCCCCTTGATGTCCAGTCCTTGGATGTTCACTGGTGTGAAGTGGGATGTCTTCCGCCTGGAGTTCACAATCATCTCCTTTGTTTTGCTGGCATTAAGCTGAAGCTGGTTGATCTTGCACCAGCTGAAAAAGTCCCTGATGACTGTCCTGTATTCCAGTTCATTTCCCTCCGAAACACAAGAACCCTAGGAGGATTCAATAGAGCCTGCAATGAGACAGCACCCTTACCCTGTACCTAAATTCCCTGGGCTTTACAAGCCTTTCCCTGTTACTTATTTTTAATTAACCAAGCATTAAGTTTCCCAATGGTGCTTTCTTTGTTTGTGAACAAGTGCAAATGCAGTGTTTGATTAGCTCACATATATTTTTTTTTCTTTAGTAATGGTGAAGTAACTCCTGCTGACCTGAGCTAACCATTTTTCCTCCTCTCCACATTAGCTGGGAAGCCACATATTTGAAACATTCTTTCCGTTCCTCAACAGCATCATGCTCTTTAACCAAGGTAAGGTTAACCTAAAATACGTCAACTAGGCAAGTAATGCTATCTTTTATCGCTATCTTTTATCCCCCTTCGACCCCCGAAATCTGATCAGTTCATTCTTGAGTCCAAGTGAACATTTGTGCCAAATGTGAAGAAATTCCCTCAAGGTGTTAGGGAGATATGGCGTTCACAAGGCCAAAAACACATTTTGTGGGGTCACCATGAGCTTGATCTTTGACCTTTGATGGCCAAAATGTAATCAGTTCATCTTTGAGTCCAATTAAGTAAAAATCGCAGTTCAGTCTGTATATTTATGTTTTCAAATTTCCCACAAAGAACTTCCAGGAACTATGTGAAGACTTCATGAATCATATGACTACTCTCTCGACTCTCTCTCTCTCCATGACCCTAGTAAAGGCCATGTCCATTTGCGCAATAAAAATGCTTCTGCCTTTTTTATTTTTTGCTAGACATAAAAGACTACGAACCCAAACGTTGCCCATATGTTTGATCCGAGATATAATGTAACGTTTTCCCACGATTAGCCGAACCTTTTGAACTTTTGTGGTTGTGGTCAAACTGAGACCATGAATTTCATGCAGTTTTGCCACTAGGGGGCACTATGGTATGAAAACAAAACTCCCTCAATACAAATCACTACTCTCAAATAATAATAGCTAGAAACATTTTTAAGATATCAAGCATAACTACACCATAATAGCATGTTAAGAGCCTGTTGATTTTTCTTATAGTTAATGAGTTGGTAATTTTTAATGAAGAGTGCATAATCACTATCTGTAAAGGGTAAATTCATACTTTTATACATATATATTTCTTATATTGTTAATGTCCCTTCCTTTAACTGCAGTAACATCCTTGTATACACATCAGTCACAACAAGGCTGATATGTTTTCTGTATATTTCCATACATTTATATAAATGACAAATTTTCTTGTTTTTCCAACTTAAAACCAAATATCTTTGTCAGTCACATTTTGTCAAACACGTTTTGTTTGGTCAAATTAAACACAGGTGTAAATTAGGTGAAGGGTCACAGATGACTAATGAATTCCCATGACTGAACTTATTTCAAGATTGTGTCAATCTATTTATCTTTCATCCATTTAATTCATTTTAACGGAACACTACCCTTTTTTTATTTTATACCTCACTACCTGTATTGTCATGGTTTGAGGTAAGGTTGGACCCAAAATGCAGCCAACACAAAGGAAAAATGTTTATTAAACAGAAGAACTTACAAAAACCTGGTGAACCACAGGGAAACACAGGAAACAGAAGCACGAGGAGGACAAGGACTAAACGGGTAACTCCGGGGACAAACACAGCAGCAGCAGCAGACACTGAGGACAATTACAGACAAAGGGGAGAACAGAGACACAAGTGAGGCAAGAGTGATTGAACACAGATGAAACACATTAGGGGGGGGCAGACAATCAACAAGGAGGGAAACACAAAGGCAAACACAGGAAGTACAAACATCAAGAGACACAAGGAAACCACTACAAAATAAAACAGTAAGTGACAGAAAGCCAAACATAAATTCAAACTTAAAATGTCTGCCATGGCAAACCATGATAAGTACATATGTTTGTTTTATTTAGTGAGTTTTACATCTTTACAAGATGAAAACACCCATCCTGCTTATTTATTTCCTTTGTGTTTTATTTTCCATTGAACACTGTTAAAAACACATTTCATATCTAACATTTTTGAGCGCCATTTCTCACAATATACACATAATTACAGTGTAACTATCCACTTTGATTGAAAGTACACATCTTACTTTACAGAC
>NW_019525658.1:785124-785815 GCF_002814215.2 Seriola lalandi dorsalis
GTTCACAATCATCTCCTTTGTTTTGCTGGCATTAAGCTGAAGCTGGTTGATCTTGCACCAGCTGAAAAAGTCCCTGATGACTGTCCTGTATTCCAGTTCATTTCCCTCCGAAACACAAGAACCCTAGGAGGATTCAATAGAGCCTGCAATGAGACAGCACCCTTACCCTGTACCTCAATTCCCTGGGCTTTACAAGCCTTTCCCTGTTACTTATTTTTAATTAACCAAGCATTAAGTTTCCCAATGGTCCTTTCTTTGTTTGTGAACAAGTGCAAATGCAGTGTTTGATTAGCTCACATATATTTTTTTTTCTTTAGTAATGGTGAAGTTGCTCCTGCTGCTCAGTTCATTCTTGAGTCCAAGTGAACATTTGTGCCAAATGTGAAGAAATTCCCTCAAGGTGTTAGGGAGATATGGCGTTCACAAGGCCAAAAACACATTTTGTGGGGTCACCATGAGCTTGATCTTTGACCTTTGATGGCCAAAATGTAATCAGTTCATCTTTGAGTCCAATTAAGTAAAAATCGCAGTTCAGTCTGTATATTTATGTTTTCAAATTTCCCACAAAGAACTTCCAGGAACTATGTGAAGACTTCATGAATCATATGACTACTCTCTCGACTCTCTCTCTCTCCATGACCCTAGTAAAGGCCATGTCCATTTGCGCAATAAAAATGCTTCTGCCTTTTTT
>NW_019525658.1:785835-818113 GCF_002814215.2 Seriola lalandi dorsalis
ACAGAAAGCCAAACATAAATTCAAACTTAAAATGTCTGCCATGGCAAACCATGATAAGTACATATGTTTGTTTTATTTAGTGAGTTTTACATCTTTACAAGATGAAAACACCCATCCTGCTTATTTATTTCCTTTGTGTTTTATTTTCCATTGAACACTGTTAAAAACACATTTCATATCTAACATTTTTGAGCGCCATTTCTCACAATATACACATAATTACAGTGTAACTATCCACTTTGATTGAAAGTACACATCTTACTTTACAGACAAATCATAAAATCCTCCTCATAGAGACAAGGGCTCCCAGCACAAATGACAAGTTATATTCCAAAATGAGAGAACATGGAAACTGGCTCTCAATATTTACAAAGGACATTTTGATTTATGAGTGTTAGTTAGTGAATTCTGGAAATTTGGAAATCTAGAATTGAACAATTACTATTTCCTGAAGTGTAATATTTTGGAATAGAACTCCTCATGCACTGATCCACAGTGAACTGTACATGGTACAGCTACAGTAGAAACAACTCCAGTGTAAAATCATTCTGTACATAGCTGCGATATTCATCCGTCCTGCTCGCATGATCTGGTCTCTAAGTTACAGCATCATATAACATTGTATAGTAAATCTACCACGATGCGCTGAACAGCATTTTAATATCTGAGCAATGACAGGATGCTTGGGTTTCATTGATGCAGGAGAACATGAAGGTACATACTCTCTCATTGTGCACATACCTGTACATCCCTTGTCGTCATTTTAAAGGAGCTGTAAGTGATTTCTGATCTCAATTTAAAGCTACATGAAGCCACAGTGAGAGACGCAGCTGTAATATGTTGGGAGAAGCAGCAACATCCTTACTAATCATAACCAGAAACAACCACTTATCTGAATGTGTGGAGACTCATGCATGTTGTCTTTCCATCATCTTTAGCAATAGAGACCTGAGATTGACATACAGTAAATTATCTTATGTGTCAGTGTTCAAATAATGGTTGAGTCTGCAGGAACAAAAGAGGGGTGGAATCACCTGTAACCTACTACAGTAGCTCACATGGTAAACCTCGTAGCAAACTATAGCACTAATTCCCTCATTACAACAACTGCCTCTCTGTTAACATCATTCAGAGAAAAAGGCAAAGTGGAACATCTGACATGACTCCTTGCTGTGGGAATGGACATTACATTGACTTTCTAACGACAACAGGTAAATATGGAAGAAGTTTTGAGTTTGAGGCAGGGGAAATAAGAAAGCCTATCACTAATATAAACCTGTCCCAAATAAAGGTATGGGTCTCTCTGCCAATCGTGAAACATAAGCCTAACTTACAGCCATATTGTCCTCTGCAATAGGTACAAGCAAGACTGAATTTCGGGTTGTCAGTGAACCCTTACAGGATCCTGTCCTCTAGTAGATTTTGGCCCAAAAACACAGAGAAATATATAATGTATATAATTTTAAACTCTTGACCTCTTAACAAACACTTTATGGCTAGAAGTATGTGGACATCAGAACATTACACCCATATCTAACTCATGAATCTCTCATTTCAAAACCATGGGCAGTTATGTTCAGCTATAACGACCTCCACATGTTAAACCTGGCTGCATTCGATCCCATTTAGCCACAAGAGCACAAGTGATATTAGATGATCAGGTCTGGCTCACAGTAGGTGTTCCAGTTCATCCCAAAGGTGTTGGATGGGCACTGTGAGGGCAGGGTTCTCACATTCTCCCAGCCCAAACTGAGAAACTCAATTCTTTATGGACCTTGTTTTGTCACACTGACACAGGAAAAGGACAAATACATAATGTTACCTCAAACTTGAAAGCAAAATCAGCACAAATTCACATCAACATGTGGACAGTGGTGTCCACATACTTTTGGCCATATAGTGCAACTAATCTGGGCTACATGTGAGCAACATCGGGTCTGTTGAACTTGGTCAGATGAAATAAAGACAATGTAAACTTTAAAAGTAATAAGTAAATAATTGGTGACCAACACAAAAGCACAAATGACTCCACAGATCATGATCAGAATCCTGCATGTTACGCATTTAAAATTAGATGTGACACTACATTCAATAGTGCTGACTACAGAAGCCAAGAAAGGCCATATTCATAGATCATTTTTTATCCTTTTATAACAGAGCTACATTATCTCGAGATAATGGAATAATTACCACGTTATCTTGAGATAATGGAGCTTTGTTATGCCAAGATCACAGAATAATTATCTCAAGATAACAAGGTAATTATCCTGTTATCTCAAGAAAACTACATTATGTTATTTTGAGTTAGCACGGTTAAAAAATATTTGCAAATATGGCCTTTCTCAGCTTCTGTAATTGACCAGTATAAATTATTTCATATCCAGCTGTAACTTGCATGTAACTTCCCTTTCATAAACTTCTACAGTGTGTCAGTCTGAACTTGTATCAGATCAGCATCTTTCGTTAACTGTGAAAGCATCCTAGTTAACTGGTTAACTGGTAAGGTAAAGGCAGCAGCACTGGTGAGTACAGAGTGAAAGGCAAGTGAGTACAGACGTGAGACTTTAAGGGCTAAGTCTCAGTTTAAGGTTTCTTAACTCAAATGAAGAATCCTTTATGTTTCTATTAAGGTCAAGGTCAGTCTGATCAGTATTTGTGAAACAGTATCTCAAGGATAAAAAGTAGGTTTATCTGGAGCAGCTACATAAGATGATAGTTTTTACATATAAAACAATATCTTTATTTTTTATGAGGTAGAGTCAAGACATAGTTAGCCTAGCTTAGCACAAAGACTGAAAGCATGGCAAAACAGTTAGCCTGGCTCTGTCCAAAGTTCAAAAGTATGCTTTTTGCCAAGAAATAGTTCCTCTGTAATTACAAATAGTCATTAACTCATTTATAAATTTGTTTGTGTGCAGATTAAAAGAGTTGAGAAGTGAGCTTCAGAGATGTTGGCATGTGTCTGTTTATCACTCTGAACCAGGTCTATCGAATCGACATCACCCTCTGCGACATCACCCACAGGTTTTCTGAAGAGTGGTTTTAAAGCTCACACTGAGCTGCTCTACTGTCACCATCTTGGCAGCGCCTGACTAAACCCCTAACTCCGAGCTATTCCAAAAGTGGTCAAAGAGGAGGGGAGTGTGTGGAACTGAGACTTCGGTAGATACTGGTTTGTAGCAAGCATAAGCTCACCAACCTGTCACTCAGAGAGGCCACGCCTTCAATTCTCCATAGCTTTAATAAAATGTAAACAGGTGAGTTATATAAACAGGTGTCATGAAGGAGGAAATTAGCTCTAGAGACCAAAACTGTTTTTGTACCAGGCTGTAAACATGTTTATTTCTGCTGCAAAGTTGGACATTTTAACATGGGAGTCTATGGGGACTGACTCACTGTTGGAGAAGACTCTGGTGGTCATTAGAGGAACTGCAGCTTTTAATACTTCAGTGTTCATGCTTCATTTTTCAGCCTCGGAGGTTGATGTTTGCTCCCCCTGTGTTCAGTTTTTATGTGAAGCTAGGCTAACTATAACTGCTTCCAAGTCTGTATTTAACACTGTCAGAGATATGTTTAGATCTTCTTATCTCTGTCTTGCAAAGAATTCAATAAAAACTGTTGAATTATTCCATTAAATTAGCTCCAATCCAGGTGGACATTTTATGTCCACAAATACTGATGTGATTGACTTTGACCAGGACAAAAAGAGTTCTACAATTAAATGTAGTTTCCGTTGAAGATAAAAAAAAAGAAAATACAGTGACTTGAACTTTTGTAACACAAAATACACGACACAAAGACATGGATAAAACACTCATGGGATACTTAGTAACAAAAAAGTGGGTAAAGTGGTTAGCCTGTTAGCCATACAGTGCACATTGACAATATAATACAGCAATGGACATCATTATTAAGAACCAGTGCTCAAGACAATATGTACAAATAAAAAAAAAATTCTCATTCAGCAAAGAAAAACAGACTGTACATTCCTTCAGACCAAAAAGTTCAAATCACAAATTTGCTGTGGAAGGAGATAAAAATCAAGTTGCAAAACCCATAATGGCAGAACAGATGAAGTCATGCGGGATCAGCATCACCAAGGGAACTCTAACAAGATAAAGACAGAATTTAAATTAGTTTCTGTCTCAACCAGACACCCCTTGTATGTAACTAATACTCCTACAATGAACATACTGGTGTAGAAAAGGTTCCCCTGATAATATTATGTACGTTATTCTCATGCAAATTAAAATGGAATTTGACAGAATTAGTTTCAGATATATTTTTCTCCCTCTGCAGTTTCCTTTTCACCCTTGTCTTGCCCAAACAGTCAGATGTGGAATCTGCAGAGGACGGCTTTGAATTCAAATAAGGCTAAACCATAAATGATGAATTACTTGCCCTTACGTGGCTGAACAGTAGTCAGTGATTTTCAGTCTGTGTGAACAGGCTACATCGCTCAGTGCCCACAGGATTGGTGCTTCTCCTCAGTACAGTCCTCATTGGATTTTGGTCCCATACAAATGAAGCGTCATATTGTCGTCGTCACTTAAGGGACATTGAGGGTCAGATACTTTGACCCCACTCCCCCTCACAGGTGAGAGCCTCTGGTCTTTACCTGTCCACCTCTGAGGCTTCAATGTCAGTAGTTTTTCCAGGCAGAGAGTAAATCATTACCTTTTCCTTCATCGTTTCCCTGCAGGGAGGGAGAGCCCATAGTATGACACTGCAGAGCAGGTGTTCTCTAGGCCCTATAGACAGATACACCCACTGGGTGTGAGGCTGTGAGGCTGTGAGGCTGTGAGGCTGTGAGGCAGGGCTGCAGTGCTCAGATCAGCCTCTCCTCTGGGGGAACTTTTAGGACACTGCCCATCTCCAGCCTGGCACCAGCGACCTCCTGTGAGCTGGGACTGTACGTGCCCTCCGACTGACGCTTCTTCCGCGCTGTCATGATGAGGAAGAACACCACCAGGATGGCCAGTAACACACAGAGCGTGGTCAGAGGGATGGTCACCGCAAGCCAGGGAACCCGCTCCTTATGCTCCTCTTTCTGCAAGAGCACAGTGTTGTTTAAAGCAATCAGTCCAGAGTTTAGTCCAGATGTTTTGTATCTCTTTTCTAAAAGTTCATGTCAGAGGAGTTTTGAGTTTTGCTTGATTACACAGGTAAAAATTTCACAGATGAATGTATATATATTCACTTTATACTTTTCATTCATACAAAATGTATTTAAGAAGAAGTGAAGAGGTAATATAACGTAAAGGATTAGTGTGCAGGATTTAGGGGGATCTATTGGCAGAAATGGAATACAATATTAATAATGATGTCTCTATTACTGTATAATCACCTGAAAGAAGAATCCTTATGTTTTGGTTAGATTAGAATTAACTTGTCATATCTACAGAGAGAGCGGATGCTCTTCCTACTAACCCTGGCTCCAGAGCGGGCTTCTCTGTTACGTTACCTGAAGACCACCGCAGATTCTCCTACAGCAGAGGTCACTAACAGGCAGACCGCAGTCCAGACCCAGACCCAGACCCAGACCCAGACCCATAAACTATTATTAATATATATAAATATAGAATATTAAATCTTTACTGTGTGTTTCTATTTTAACCACTGCAGCTCCTCTAGCCTTTAAGGCACTGGTCACATGACTCAGCCAATCATGGCGTCTCGACTCAGTCAGTGAGATATACACAGACACAGAGAAGACGACATCGGAGAAAGAAGTGGATAAAGCTGTTCAGTTGTTAAGATGGGTTGAGATTGTTTGTTATATAAATGGTTCAGACTGACGGAATTAACCATGAAGAAGAAACATGGAAAGTCAAACTACATTTTTATTCATTTAGTAAAATTAAGCACTTTGTTATATTTTTTCAAAATCCCTTTTTTATGTAGTTAATATATTATAAATTATTACGTTTATTTTTCCTGAAATGATAAAGGACCATATATATACACACACACACTGTATATATATTTATTTATATAATCATAATGTATTATTATTATTATCCTTGGACCTTTTTAAATCCTCATTGAATACCCCCTGTCCTATATGCTTGGAAGGGGAGGGGTGTTCAGTTGGTTGCGATCTGTAACCTCACCACTAGATATCACTAAATCCCAGACACTGGTCTTTTAATGTAATAAAACGTAAACACTACTCAGCTCAACATTCTGCACCATGCTGTAAATTCCAAACATTTTAGTTTCATTTTCTTTATTACATCTTTTCACAAATACTAAATATAATTGATATTTTTGCTTTATTTGTTAACCATAGATACTGTAGGCTCCTGTGTTGTATCTTTGTCTCAGTAAATGTTGTTGCCCTCTCTACATTTTTACATCATGCATAATGTACACAACGCTTCAGATTGATAAACTCTATTTTCCCTCCTTCTCTAATATACTTGTATGTGTAAAACACTTATAAACAGCACTGGAACTGTCAGATTAACATATATTAATTGTGTGTAGCCGTCCCTCGTGGTATTATTTCTAGATGATGGGTCTGTTGCAGCTTCAGAGAATCTGAATCTAAACTATGAATTTTAAGCCAGTTACTGATGCATGTGCTATGACAGTGAATCAACTCAGAGCCACTCAGAGTCTGTCACTTACGTTGCTCTCACACAACGCGCCGCTGAAGCCCGGCACACACACACACAGGAAGTGGTTGAGTCTGTCCAGACAGGTGGCACCGTTGAGACAAGGGCTGGACTCGCACTCGTCTATTTCTGTCTCGCACCTGAAACACATCAGCAGGGTTTAAACGCAACGCTGACTGACAGAGCTGCGGCTCACACACACATATGCTCTTCTGACCTTTACACCTGGTTCAGACACACTTTCTCCTCAGCCACAGGTGCGTGCGCTGAGGCGTGTGTGCTGCTCTCACCTGGCACCGGTGTATCCAGGCTTGCAGGTGCAGTTTCCTCCAGAGTTGCCTCCTATACAAATCCCTCCATTAAGACACTCTGTCTTTGCATCACATGCCACTGGAGGGAAACGCCACCTATTGGACACATGAACACACACTCTCTGTTACAATCAACACTCAGTTGCCAGCTTATTCAGAACAAGTAACCCAAACTAATGTAGTCTGATACAACAGCCCTGCAATAAATCCTCTTTCACGAAGGTGATAAAGTTCGGTTAATGTTGAACCTGTTTCAGAGACGTGTTGAGATCACTCCGGAGGATTTAGTCTCTGATGCTGTTGAATTATATTCATGAATTGAAATACTTTTTCCTTGATTTCACTGCAGCCAGACGTTTCCCTCCATCTCTGCTACTTGTATTATTTTGTGGTGCAGCTCAAGTGTATGAACAAGAATGCAAACAATCTATATTTTCTCAAAGAAAAAGATCAAATCCCAACCCCTCGTCCCAAACTGGCTCAACTTCAGTCACATTTAAAGCTCCGTATTTCCCTTTTCTTCTCTGTGTTAAAATTGAAGTGTGGATCCATAAGAAGATATATTAAAATGATCTCGATGTAGTTTTACTTTTCTCTGGAGCATTTAAACTGCAGGACCAATGAAGCAGGGACATCTTGCCTGGTTCCTCAATGAAATGAATGGGGGACAAAATTAGGTTTTGCCACACCTTAACAACACGCTCGCTGGGTGCTAAGTGTTTTTCTTAAACCCTTCATTAGACACTATAGATCTGTTTACACTAATTTCCCACATAAATTGACTTTGACATGTAAATTAGTGAATTGTCCCTTTAATATCCACCACTATACATCTACTCGATACATTGCATTATTAAAAAACAACTAAAATTTGACAGTATTCATGTGACTGTAGAATAATCTGAAAAAATAGTTAATCCAAAGAAAAAGAAGTAACATTCATTTAATGATTCACAACAGGAAGTACTAGAGGGTCTGAGTTTTCAGCCTTTTTCCAACACAATAAAGTGTTAGGGTTGCAGAGAAGTGGACAGATGTGTACTCACTGGCAGCGCTTGCCGACATATCCAGGAGGACATAAGCACGTGTGAGTTCCCACCATCTCCACGCAGCTTCCTCCGTTCACACAGCTGAACTCCAGACAGTTGTCCAGCTCCTCCTGACAGTCCTTCCCTGTGTATCCAGGCTCACAGTCACACTGGTAATCTGCCAGTAGGTCTTTACAGGTCCCATAGACACATGGACCTGAGGAGCACTCGTTTATCTCCGTCTCACACAGCTCCCCTTCCCATCCGGAGCTGCAGCTGCAGTTGAACTCATAAAACTGGTCCAGACATTCACCCTGGTTGAGGCAGGGCTGGGAGTCACAGATCGGTGCACCTTGACATCCTATGATTGGCTCATGTCCACCCAGTCTGGAGAACCAGCTCACCTGAGGGGCCTCTGGTACTCTAATGAGTGGCAGGTAGACTCCACCCACTCTGACCTCCCCTAAACACCCAGTGTATTTCTCAGCCAGCCAGATTTTTGTATCATTCAGGAAGTTGAGGTTGCCGCCAACGCCGAAGCTGCCACCCACTCTCTGGCCATCCACAGTGAGGTGCCAGCGGGACGCTGACTGTGCGGGGTCAACCATAGTCAGCTGGACGTGGTGCCACACCCCGTCTGCAACTGTCCTGTCACTTGTGAAGGCCAGCAGCTCTGAGCTCACCCCGCTGTCCAGTTTGACCAGCAGGGAGGAGTTGAGAAGACCCAGGCAGAAGACCTCAGCTCTGCCGGCGGCCCGCAGCAGGATCCCGTTCTCGTCCCGTGTCCGTATGTCCATGGTGATTGTGGTCACCGGGCTCAGCAGGGAGCTGTTGGCAAAATACTGCAGAGAGTTGTCCTGGAAAATGGCTTCTGTTAGACCTGTGGGAGGAGGAGATGGTGTGAATGAACCAACCACTGAATGTTCAGGTCTTCTCCAGTATTACATGATCAATGCATTGATAGGAAAGACACAAACTGAGCTGCTGTCACAGGAGACAAAACTGTGTCTTTCTCTGAACTCTTGCTTTGATGTTGTCCAGTGGAGCTCGCTCTCTCTTTCTCTGTTGTCCTTTTATTCGGGTTTGCTTTGCACACCTCTGCAGGTGTTCTCCAAATATATAACATTTATATTTTATACATGAAAGTCAGTTCACTTGTTGTGGTCTTCTGTGGCTCAGGGGGAGATTTGTCTGATGATGTGTTCTCAGTTTGGGCTAAAGGAAAGTCACCAAGGGCG
The DNA here is from genome assembly GCF_002814215.2 of Seriola lalandi dorsalis. Lineage (NCBI taxonomy): Eukaryota > Metazoa > Chordata > Actinopteri > Carangiformes > Carangidae > Seriola > Seriola lalandi. Next base: position 795,033 of record NW_019525658.1, read on the forward strand.
GACTGAAACAATACTTCAGGCCAGTAACATCACAAACCATCAGACTGCTAATTGTGTATGCTAACCCTGTTTGCTGATGTAACAGGTACCAGACTAGTTTTAAATTTGGCCACTATGTCCATCTGTACGGTGTGCATGAGAGCTCAACACACTGCAACTGAAAAAAACACATGCAACTCGAGAAAACATCTTCATCAGTTTGACAACACATGAGCTGCAAATACTCACAACACAACACAAGTGTTTCCAGGGGACACTAAACAGTGATGAACCTGGCTGAGACACACTAGTTCAATGCTTTTAACTTCAAAAGTTACAACGAGTGTTTCCCAGCAGGTTCATCACTTCTTTTTTTAAGGTATTTTTTGCCCTAGAGAGAGAGAGAGAGAGAGAGAGAGAGAGAGAGAGAAAGAGAGGGCAAATGAAATGCAGCAAAAGGAGTTGCACTCGACCCCACCTGTGGAAACACTTGTGTTGTGTTGTGAGTATTTGCGGCTCATGTGCTGTCAAACTGATGGAGATGTTTTCTCAAGTTTTAGTCTGTTGACCTTCAGGACAACTGTACATCTAGGAAGAAAGTTATCCAGATTCTAAAATACAATTTGTGAATGACCAATAAATGTGAAGAAATGTTCAATAATAATAGCTTATAATCGCAATTGCATATTACAGGAGAAAGTGGAGGCTAGATGGGCGCCATATCTTCGCAGCAGAAGTCTTGAAGACTTTTTATTGACGACCATCATCAAAGACGGTCTTAATGTAGACAGACAGGGCTGCAGCAGTAACAGTGTGGACACACACAGTTCAGTGACGCAGCATCACACACACACACACACACACACACACACACACACACACACACACACACACAGGTGAGGTGATAGAAAAGGTTCATAAACTCTTTCCTGTTGTTATTATCTGGTTAAACTGGTTCACGGGGCAGGGGGGTGGAGCTTGAAAGACATGGGCGTTCACCATGCACAGATCTAATGAAATACTGAGCTATCAAGTTGCATTATACGACTTCTCAGATTATTTTAATCTGTTTCCACCAATGTTTTGAGAGTGCAACATTAAATTCTCAAAGTATAGTTTGTAGTGTAATAGGCCATTTCCGCAATACCACCATCTTGGATTCTGACCAGCCAGTTACACAAGTTTCAGGATGCATTGTGGGTAAAATCCCATCAAAAGCTAGCTGTCAAGCAGAAACATCCCAAAACTCAAAAGTCAAACTCAGACTTCATGACATTTTCTACAGAAGAGTATGCAATTGTAGGCATGGTGCCAAAATATCCCACAATGCATTCCATAATTTTTGTGAATAAAAGTCAAGGTTGCTGGCCAACAGGAGCCTGCAATGAAAATTGAAATGGTGAGGGTGGAAACAGCTGGAGACACAGCGAAAATCCTCTGTAGACCAGACCGTCTCATTTTGGTTCGGCTTTCACAGTCTCTGGCTACAAGGGGCCACACCGTCACAGACCGAGTCCTCTGAAGGATGCGGTCTATGAACTGGGACACAGCGGTCAGCAGTCTATAGCAACATTTAAAAATAATGTTTAGCCTATAGAGGAGCTTGCCTAGTTTCTTAAGGAGTCCAAAATCTACAACTAGCACAGTCAGGAGCTCAAATCCCACTGTAGCCACATGAAATTAAAAAGTAATGTTCATCTTGATGTTATTATATTATATTATATTTTAGTATGTTGTAGGATCTTTCTTCTCAGCTCCTCCTTCATGAATCTTTTCTTACCTCTCTTGTATTAAGAAGTTTTTCCTTTGATGTCAGAGGGTCTGAGGTTAAATGATCATTCAGAAACTGTAAGTCTTATAAAACACTGAGAGATAAACAAATAAACCCGACTCTACCCGACTGTGCATTCATTTGCTCTGCCTTCATAAAGAGAGATAATCACTACAGAGGGATTACTCACATTCATAACCGTCCTGCAGGTCCACACAGCGCACGCCATCAAAACACGGGTTGTCCACGCACCACAGGCGTGTCTCACACAGTCGGCCTGAGTAGTTAATGGAGCAGTCACACTTGAAGTCATTCCAGGTGACCTGACACTGTCCACCATTGAAACAGGGCTCATCCTGCGCACAGATAGACACAGATGGATGGATTACATGATGACTTGTAAAATCTGTTACCTGATGCGACCGCGAGTTTTAAAGCTGCAGAGAGGACTGAGCGCTAACTCGCAGATCAAAGGGATTCAAAACCTGAACAATGTTAATAGGGATGAGGCATTACAGTGCAGCCCAGCTATCAGACAGCACTGCGAAGTGCTAACACAATTAGCATGAGTTCAGTGTTAGAGGCACGCACTGGCTAAACATGGAGCTTTCCATTCAAACTGAATATTAGACAGTTTTGTCAATATCTGACATGTAATGTGATGCAGCCTGCTTCAGTATGTAATGCAGCCATGCCATAGTGATGTTAGTGTGTCAGTGTGTCAGTCTACCTGTGGACTGTAATGAAATTTTGTTTAGGCCCCAGTGGATGAATTCTAAAGGCTGTACTGGTAAATTTACATCTAGCACTACCAACAGTTCAAACCTTGCACACCCAGTAGTTTCATATTAAGTTTCTGATAAAGCTGTTAATTCAAAAAAACAACCAGAATAAAACAATATCTTTAATCAAATAATTATTCTCTCCTAATTCTAATTTCATCCCCATTTTCTATCACGTTTGTTCAGTCAGCTGGTTCACTCACTGGGTAGGAGTTCATAACCGGGACAGGAGGCCTGAAGCCCACACTGCTGCACGTGTTCATTTAGGAAGTGGCAATAAATAATAATAATGAACCAATCCCATTTTGATTTATAGTGGGCGAGTTTAAAGGTCCTTCCTGAAGGCTGAGGGCCAGAGCTATTTTATGGGTTTTACCTTTTTGTGTTCAGGGATTTAAACTAGCACAGTGTTCTCCACCTGTTGGCCACAAAGATTTTGCAAGTGGGCGACAAAACATTTGCAAAACAGAACAATTTTGGTCAAAAGATTGAATTTGAAAAACATTTTTTTTCATGTTGTCGCTCCCGGACCACATCCTATACTTGTGTGCTGTCTCAGTCTGATTTCATCCATGGCAAAAACTGGAGAATCAAAATGGAGAGCTGTTTAGTAACAGGAAGAATTATAGCAAAGAGTCAAAGACAGATGGTGAATCGACAAGTGAATCTCTCCTCCGTCAAACAAAAAAGAAAAACCGAGCTTCCTCTGTTTTCATTTCAGTCCTGAATGTTCAATGGTTATTATAAAAGTAAAAAGTGCTGTGAGAAGACTTTATTTGGCCTTTGTACTGTTACGGGGTCTGATGTGGGTCGCCAACATTTTTGAGATTTTCAAGTGACTCCAGAGTTCAGATCAGATCGGGACTTCAATGGGTGAAGGCCTAAAAGCTCTATTCCTCACAGTTCACCACTGCTCAACAGTATTTTCTTCACTAGTGGTAAAAGTGGAACTCGTTGACTATACACTGCCAAAGCTTGACACGTAATGCTGAGCAGCAGCTGCAGTAGGACCAAAGATCCCTGATCCAAATGCTGTTTGGAATTTACATATGACCCTGAAATTATTCAGATTTTTGTTGTGCTCTACAAAAAGTCAGAATTAAATATTCTTCAATGTAAATTTCACATCATCATACATTTTACCTTGTTTTTTTGTTTTTTTTGTCGGTCCCACTTAACAATAAGATGACCCTTATAAATGTTTTATAACTAGTTTCTTAATTCTTACTAATGACTTACTACCATTTATAACTGGTAAAAGGAGCCTTATAGTAACTCATTAATAGATGATGATGTGTTTTACACTTTTCTATAAGACGACCCTCATAAAGGATTTATAAATGGTTCATAACTAGTTATAACGAGTTATAACACAGTTTTGGCTCACTATTTAGCAAGATCAAGTTAATGTTTACTACTCATTAATCTGACTATTGACTTACTACTATTTATAACTGGTACAATGAGCCTTATAGTAATAAATTATGATGTGTTTTACACTTAAGACTCCTTTTATAAATGTTTGTAACTGATAAATAAATGGTTGTAAAAATGAGATGAAGAAACATGAAGATGATGGAGAGAGTATCACCGAGATCTCAACAGTGGGACAAAGAATGAGTCAGCAGTTCAAGTAAAGGAAGGTTCCCACCTGTGTTCTACCTGAATGTTAAAGTCCTGAAGACGAGACCAACCAGCAGAAAGCATCTCCATGTCAATATCTGATCAACAGCTGTGATTATAATGTGGATGGCTGCTGAGAGCAGGTCAAGGTAAACAACACTGCCGAGGCCTTAGAGGATGAATGTGGTCATGTGATATGATCATGTGATCTGCCATAATCTGATCTGCCTGATGAAACTTTCTGACCATTAAGATGCTGATGCTGGTTCATTGATATTAACTGAACAAACATGTGATGGAGCAGCAGGTACAAATGCTGATGATGGAGAAAACAAAGAAAGCTCAGTAACTAATGAGACATAAGGCTGAACAGTACAGATACATGTGGGCTCACTATTTGATTGATTTTAACAGGTCACTGTCTCCTTTTTATCTAATGTGTTATAACAGCTTATAAATGATTTATAAAGTGTTAACAAGCTATTAGATAAACTAGCTATAAACCATTCATAAATCCTTTATGAGGGGAGTTTGACTGTGAAATGGTACCTTGTTGTCTGCTCTGTATGAAAGTGAATATATTTCTCTTTTACCTTGCAGGTGTCATCACTGTGACATCCTGGCAGCACGTTCTCCTGTGTGCTTGCCTGGTAAACCTCCACTGTCTCCGGATAATCCTCCATGGTCAAATGCTTGTGGTCCAGCCGGACGTCCTGCAGGCAGCCCTTGAAGTTTCCACCCCAGGCATTCATGCTGTTTCCCACAGGGAGCGCTCCAACATACGCCACATCCCCTGCCTCGACACTCACGTTCCCTAAGGCACGGTGGTTCCCTGCTTTGGGGAAGACCACATGGCCATTGTGCACCTTAACAGTCACCAGATTATTGTTGCCATCAGTGACGAACGTGGCCTCCGACAGCAGTGTGGTGTGAGGGCTGTAGATCGCCACAGTGCCTTCCTTCAGGTAGATGGTCAGATAGGGGTCCCCATCTCGACTGAGCTGCAGAAGCAGACCGTTGTGTTTGAGGGAGCGCATCAAAAAGGAAATGCTGAAGTTGTTTCCATGGCTTTCCAAGATGTTGTAGGCAGAGTAGCTGCTGGTGTTCTCATGGCCGAAGGTCCAGGACGGGTACTCTAAGGTGGGAGGGGGAAGCACAGAGGTGTCAGTATCTTATCCCAACATGCTGGTACATGCTACACTTCATCAGGAAATACTTTCTTTCATTTTCCAGTTTTAATGAAATATCAGGTCACAGTCACCAGAAGTTATGCTCTTCCTGGGTTTAAAAAGTCTTGTGTGGCTCTGAAAGAGTGTTTTTAACACACATCACGTGTGTGTCTAAAAGACACAATGAAGGGTGTCACACAAAGATCAACTGAGTTGCATTGTGGGACATCTGATCCAGTGTTTCTGGAGTTAGACCCATAGTAATCATAACAAACAGTTTGCCTTGACTCCACAGAGTTTTTGTACTGTACCCAACCTGCCCGGCACCAAACAGCAGACAGTGTGGAGGAAGCTACAAACTTCCAGTGACTTCACATTAGAAGACGTTGAACTACAGCAAAGCAACGCCAGGCAGAAAACTAGTTCAGCTAACTGAGGCTACTTTGAAAAAGTTGTTCAAAATACTTGATACAATTGACTGTGTACATGTGAAACATATCAAATTATAACAAAATACAAAACAATAAGGTCACATGGCAGCAAAACTGCCACTCAGTTTACTTTTCTATACTTCACCAGTCAAGTGCTGGAACATCATCTTTGGTTTTGTGAACAAAAACTGGTTCAGTGTGACTGTGGGGATTCTTCCTCAGCCGAGATTCTGGAAGTTTATCGTTGCGTGAGCAGTAAGCAACACCTGCCTTTGGCTTCTGCACATGCACAACACACAGGTCAGGTGTGTGGTGGTGACTGCCTGACCAATGCATTGCCTGGGCTGGTCAAAGGGGGTTTGATGACCCAAAACTGTTTGTAGTTTCAGCTGGTAACTACACAAGAATACTTGAATCATTATTGACATGTGGATGTAGTGCAGAAACCAGCAAGTTACTGCAAAATGTAGTTGAACTACTGGTTTAATTACATGTAGTTCTCTATTCCCCAACACTGATGGCAGACAGAGACAACGTTAGCAGCTAGCTGGTAAATGTTTTCTCAGGATCTGTTGGAGCCCGACTAGAGACAAGAGGAGAGTGAATGTTGAACTCTGCCGAAAGTGTCTGTTGAGACATTAACCTCAACGACTTTATGAGATGATAATATGACAGTGTTGTGTTTACAGCTTGTTCCACTGCCAGGAAAATCAGTGCATGCAGCTTTAATATTGAGTGGCTCGTGAGTTAACAGCAGCTCACCCAAAGGTTCAGAGAATTTCGTCTGTACAAACAAGATCTCGCCAGGTGAAATATCCAAATCTCAGGAGCTGCCCTTTTTCTGATAAAGGCAAAGATGTTACATTGTTGTGCATTGTTAGCACCATAAGTGTTGTGGTGCTACAGAGACAAATCCTATTCTCCAGACGTAAAGGAACATGTTTGTTTGGTACAAGACCAACAAAACCAAAAAAAGTGAAAAAATGATCATTCCAACTGAAATTGTGGCTCATATTGCAATATGATTTTTTTTTGCATATTGTGCAGCCCGAGTTCAAGCAACACAACGTCACTCAGTAAATCTGCTCCAAATGCAACTTAATCAAATACACAGACCCCTGCCCCCCTTCACCACCACACCACCAAATCATCGTCCGTCAGTTTGTTTACGTCAGATCAGCTGTAGGCCACATGCAGTGATAGAAACTCTTCTGATAACACAACACATATAACACTTTCTCTTTGTTCTTTTTCAGCCCATGTTTGTTTACATTTTGTAAAATGAAGTGTACTGAATTAATTCATTGTAACTTCCTGTTTGTTATGTACCACTGATGAACTGACAACTATCACTGATCACTGACTGAGGAGCTTCTCCTTCTCCGGTCTGTAATGAGATTTATGGAGGTTTACTTGCAGTGTTGTTTTAATGTCTGTGTGTTTAGGTCTGACTGAATCATCACTCACGTTTTTGTCTGATGTGAGTCTTTGAGTGAGCGATATAAGATATACGTTTTTAGTTGTCTCTAATATTGGTCATGAGGGCAAGATCCCACCTGACTACCACTGACTTAAAGGTTGGGTGTATGCCAGTGAACCTGTGTGGTATCCCGTCATACTCTACCTCTCTCACAGCTCTCTCCATAGAAGGGCCGCTGACACTGACAGCTGGCACGAACCCACATGTCCACACACCGGCCTCGCTGCAGGCAGGGGTCCTCCTGACACCAGTCTGTTTTGGTGCATCCCAGTTCCAGGCCGTGGTTGTCCTCTCTGATGAGGTCTTGAGGCAGAAGCAGCTTACGGTCAACATAAAGGTCTTCCATACAGCCGACAAAGCCCCTCCCACTGGTCGTATGGGCTAAATACTCTTGCGGAGCCCCTCCCACATACAGCTGCTGAAAGGAGCTGGGCTGGAGGAAGATCAGATGGTTGTGGCCCTCGTTCTTCACTCGACACCCTTCCTCACAGCCGGGTCCTTTTATAGACAGAACCAGCCTCTCATCCATGGTCACAGAGACCTGGTGCCATTCTCCGTCATTGACCGGTTCAGGGTAAACAACATGCAGAACCTTCCCCGCCTTCACCCAGGCCTGGAGGGAGCCACCGACGAGCTCCAGGGAGACGAACTGCTCCACGGTTCCCCGGTAGTACAGCACCATGTCAGGCAGAGTGCTCTTGAAGCGGAGCTGCATGTGGAGCCCGTGGTCATCAGCCTCTCTCCTCGTCCTGTTTTTGGAAACAGGCAGCTGCATGTGGATGTAGCCCTCTGAGTTAAAGGAGAAGGTGGTGGAGGTGTTGCAGCGTTCTCCGCTCCAGCCGGGCGGACACAGGCAGGCGTAGCTCTGCTCCCCATCGTCCGTCAACATGGGGACACAACCTGCTTCGTGCTGGCACTGGTGCTGCTGGCAGCCAACCAGGCGGACGTCACAGTCTCGCCCACCCCACGGCTCCTGGTCGGGCTCTGGTGGCGGGCAGTGACACCTATAGGCGTTGGCGGCATCTTCACACGAGGCGCCGTTCTGGCAGGGATGGCTGTCGCACTCGTTGATGTCCACCTCACAGTGGACGCCTGCAAGAGGACACAGTTACTACTGCAATGACAGTGGTTCAGCTTCAAAATGGAAGTCATATTTTGTTAAATTATTTAATCACTTAAATCAATCAAAAGACAGGGGGCTGCAGTGGGAAAGTCAAACTACAGTAAATGTGTTAATTAGACTCAGAGCTCTTTGTGCATGTGTTGCTACCCATGAACAGGCAGATTTGTTTGAGCCAATTCATGAATATTTCCATCAGTGTCATCTGCAGATGAGGAAATGACGGGAGGAAACAGCTTTAATTTGAGCAAACAGAGGATAATTGGATTTGTATTCTTCCATAATACAATTAAACTTGTTTATGTCAAACTGATTGAATCAGCTGGACGTTAAAATATTGCTCTCTATGCCTCACTCGCACCCATTCTCACGAACACACACACACACACACACACACACACACACACACACAAATACATGTTTAAAAGATTTGACTTTTGTCTGTTCTACATGTAACATTAAGAAAACACACACACCTCAGCGCAGTGTGTGTGTGCCTGGTGTCTGTGGTCAGAGCTGCCTCATCAAACTGCATTCAACATTAAGCCCTGGCAGCAGCAGTCAACCTGCATTAACATAGTCCTTTAAAATACTCTACACCCGAGGAACCCTAAAGCTGTTCATCCTCTCTCTGCCAAGACGTCGCCATTGGTTACACACGAGCGGCCAACTTTCTTTTGCTGTTGTGAAAAAGTGCTGTACCATACTGTACCTGTCAGCCCCCAGGGCCCACAGCAGCAGCACAACAGCAGCAGCATCAACCTCCTTCCCTCCATGATCCACCGAGTCAACGGCCAACACACTCCTCACACTGCTGGGTGGTAGGAATGACACAGCCAGGTGCTCTCTCTCTCTTTCTTTCGCTCGCTCTCTCTCTCTCTCTTTGTCTCTCTCTCTCTCTTTAGCTTACAAAGCAGAAATGCTGTCACTCCTCCACTTTTCACCGGGCACACAGGCAGGACTGATTAAAATGCTGCCCTGCCCAGTTTTTCTTTACCTCCCTCTCTTTCTCTCTCCCTCCATCCCTCCCTGAATCCCTCCCTCCCTCACACCCCCTTCTCCTCTCCTGTCTGCAGCCCAGCCCGGGCAGAGTGGTAAGCTCTCAGCCTCCAGCTGGCTCCTGTCAGTGTTTGACAGGAGGAATGTAGTGCTGCAGTCCCCTCTGCTCCGTCTGCCCACTAGCGGCAGGAGAGAACCCAGGAGAGGTGCTGCAGGTTCAGGGCTTCAGGTGGACCGGGGCCTGATACACCTGGAGCCACTATTAATCCTTTATTAATGTTTTCATATATGTTAGTCGACGCTGTGTTTGATTATTTCACATTTGATTTATTCCCTCTAGCAAAATGTGAATCTGAACTTATTGCAAGACAATTTCATTATATTCGGCTCTAGTATGTTTCACTTTGCTCTGGTGTTAATGGTGACAAAGAAATTTGAGTTCTGAGATTAAAGTTAAAATCTGTAACTTCCTACACAAACATACCATACCAACAAACCATACACAAATATAATATATGACATATGTGGCATATGTGTATCACATATATACTGGATATACTGTATGAAGATATGCATTTATAACATATATGAAATGCCCACAGTAAAAATTTGTGTATGTGTAAGTATTTGTGTACAAATTCTTATATGGTATAACATGTTGCGACCATATATGTTTATGATATATATTTAATTCATATATGCAAGTTCATTAAAACAACATACATATAAAATTCTATATGTTTAGGTACTCATCTCATTAATTTTAAACTCTACTGTTTATATCAACATATACTGACAGGCTTTGGGATGGATATATATTTATGTAACATCTGTCTACAATATAAACATACATACATAAACATACATATTTGTATATGTCAGTATATGAAATTGTTCCAGCTTATAATTCATAAGTTTCATATACAATTTTTACATATCTGTTTTTATTTTATATGTGCATATACAGTATGTAATATATAGAAAAATTCAATGTATGTACATTTGCATATGGGTTTTTCGCATTAGAATGTCTGAAAACAACTAAACCTATGTTCTATATGTTGTTGAGTCGTGTTCGTACATTATCACAAATGTTTCCATCAATTCTCAAACCATGTGGCCGGGGTCAGCCAGGACTAACGGCCTTTTTTATGGCTCTAGCTCTGTCTCACGATGCTTCCCAACCTGTTCCTGTTTTTCAGGGTAAGGGACCCGAACCAGCAGATAAATGAAAGGGCTCAAACATATCCTCTATGATCATGTGTCAGTGCTGTGTTTGTCTGACAGAAGCTCAACATTGACTTCTTTTAAGTCACATTTTTAAGATTCACTTTTTTTGTGATTCATCATAAATTAACATGGAAACAACACATTGAGTATATTAAAAAAAGGCTATACAAGTCAATAGAAATTCTGTATAAATCTAGCGATACATCAAATTATAAGGCCTTGCATTTAATCTACTGCTCACTTATATTTTCCTTTATAACTTATTGTGTGGAAGTCGACCTTTAAAACAAGTATAAATTCAATTATTTTACTACAAAAACGAGCCATACATATTATTAATAAAGATGGTTACTATGATCACATAAATCATGCATGCATCATCATCATAAACTTATGCTATGAAATTGAATGATTTAGTTTATTATAAAATATTGTAAATAATGTTCAGGACTAAATCAAAGTCACTCCAGACTGAGTCCATAAGGTTTTTTTCAATAGAGGAGAGTAAATCTGATCTGGGAAAAGTTTGTAAGTTTATTGAACAAAAAGATTAAAAGGGATTAAAAGGAGACGTGTTTCTATTGTTGGGGTTAAATCATTGAACAACAATAATACAAATTTAAATATGTCTAATTCGCTCCTGGTTTTCAAAAGAATGATCTGTAAAGTTATTTTTGAGGGTTACAAATTAGAATAATTTCCTTGTCTCAAATTATGAAACAATTCTAATATAAATTATAAAAAATGTGGAATTTCCTTTTGGTTCTCAAAAGAGTGATTTCTGAGGGTTACAAGCCTGAGCAATTTTTTGAGGTTTTTACCAGCAGCTGAATCATCCTCAGAGGTGTCCTCCTCTCCATAACAAACACACCAGGAGATTAAAACCTGTAGAAACATCATGAAGCAGTTTGACTTTAAAACTCAGATTCACTGACGCTCTTCAGTGACACAGGACAGGACGTCTCCAGCAGCTGGGAGCTGAGCTGTCTCACATTTCTTCAGCTTGTTTCTCTGATAACTTCAGATCCAGACGTCCGACGACTAAAATCCTTCATCTGGTTCAAATATAGAGCTGAAAACCACCAAGGTGTAAAAAGGGTATGTGGCTTAAAACTCGATAAAGGTCAATGTTGAGCTTCTGTCAGACAAACACACTGACACATGATCATAGAGGATATGATGTCACTGAGAGGAGACCAATTAAAATCACAGATTTCTCTTGTTTGAGAATTGATGGAAACATTTGTGATAATGTAAGAACACAACTCAACAACATATAGAACAAAGATCTAGTTGTTTGTAGACATTTTAATGAGGAAAAGTTACAGATTATAACTTCAATGTCATCGGATGTGCAATTGACCAACTTTAAAAACACAGGCTGCACCTGCTGCTCATCATGTGATTAGATTAATTTAAGGAAGTTACAATGTCGAGCGTGATATTTCTTTATAGATTTGTAAATGATATAAGACTGGACAAATGTAATGGCAGAGGGACTCATCGCTGCTGGATTAGTGTGGACCACCTCCTACACGTGGAGGTGAACCTGTTGCTCATGTGCCATACAAAGTTAATAGGGTCATATTTCTGAGTTTTCCTTTATCTTTGCTGGCTGTCAGTAATATGTGATGAGTTTATTGTGCATTGTACTGGAGGAATGAAATACATGTCATTTGGAAAAAATGCACAGTGTTTTGTATCACCTTTGTCTTCGTTTCATCAGGCTTTAGTCTCCTAAGCAGCTTTGCTGTAATCTCCCCTCCCCTCAACAAATTTCCAAGGAGACCCCTGTTTAATGCCCGACATGGTTGCCTGACATATGGCACCTTTTATTGGCTTTGTTGTTTTCCATAACATATGCCCCCTGATCCCCTCCTCTCCTACACTCTGCTGTGGCCTGAACGTCTTGTGGCTAAAAATAGGACGTGTTCGCTGTTGACTAAAGCTTTGGTTGAATTCCTCGCTCCTCAGTCCACATCTTAATATTGCAAGGGTTGAGCTTTTGGTGAAGGTCCTGTTTTGAGTGATGCGGAGACAAATCTCCTCTAATCAGGAATTGATACTTTGCCTGATCAAGAGGAATGATCAGCAGTACTGAGCTACTGAGGACACTCATTTCAGTTCAGTTTAGTTCAGTTCAGATCTTTATCATCACACAGAGGACAGATCTGTTTCCAGTGACGCAAACATAACAGCAGTTCAAACACAATAAAAGTTAATGGTAAAGTCTAACAATTATTACTAATTCTGTAGGTTTTTTACTTTATATATGGATTTGACTTGTAACGTTAGGAAAAGCAGTTTCTAATATACTGGTATTTGAATTTATCATATTTTTTGTGCATGGGCTTTATTTCTATTATCAATTGTCCAACTTGTCATTTTCTTGTTGGTCAGTCTATAAAAAAAAAAAAAATTGAAAAATGCTCATCACAAGTCTGACCAACAACACAGTTTATCCTCACACTGGCAAGAAACATTGCTGGTCAACATTAGAATATTTTACCAGTCACCTGTTGCCATGTTACCCAGTCACTTCCTGTTGTGCCAGACCAACAAATCAATAAAAGGAATCTGTAAAATAACTTTCTGTCAGGTTTAAGACCTTTCATCCGAGTCACCAGTAAACTTTGTCGTTGTTTCAGTATTCAGTATTCAAGTCAAAGTAAGGAAGACTAACAATAGTCTAGTAAACTGATTTATGTGTTCCTGTTAGTTGCTAACTTTAAGTCATATTTTTCTTCTGATAGCCATGTCTTTAAAGTTCACCCATAGTAATGGGTGATTCAAACATGCAGACTAATAGACCGCTATTCACTGTGAATGAGACCTGGTCAAACACCACCCATGGACCTACAGAGTTCTGCAGGCGTGAGTACTGAAACCTGGAAATTAGCTGCAATTTATCACTTCCTGTTCCTAGGTCCTGAAGTCTCTGGTTCTTTAAATGGGTTTTTGGTTAAATGGCTGAAATAAAGTCTGTGTTTAACACAAGCTCAAGACATTTTCACATTTTATTCTATAACAGAGAATCAGACAGTAAAAATCTCAGTCCTGATTTCTTTAAGGTTTTACATCCCGGTTGCTAACAAGTGTCTAAATGAGACTACAGAGGTTGTCTGGGACGTTAAACGTTGTCACGTTGAACATGAAAACCGATCTACTCACCAGTCCACTTTTACAGCCTTGTTGTAGTGAAGAGGTCAGAGCTAAATCAAACTACAAGTTGAAGTTTAGTGGTGGTGATGGAAAGTCATGTGACCGTGGTGTAGTTGGTTTATAGCCTAACATTAGCTTTTTACTTCTGCTGACTGTATCTAAGCTTCAAACATCATAAAGTAGTGTTCATTAGTGAAGATGATCCTGTTGACCCAAACCTGTAAGGATCATAAACTGTTATATATTTTCTCTACTAATCCAAAAGACAATGGAAAAATCCCAATGATTTTTTTGGGAGGGTACCAGGGCGAAGCTAACATCTGGGCTAGCCTAGGAAAATGTCCCTGCAGCACTCTATAGAGATTAAAGACCCTCTGATAAAAATCAAGTGTTTAACCATGTTAACATCCATATGATGTTTTTATATAATAAAGACATATGATGAGTGAAATAATCATCAACACCATGACAGAGTGTTTCCACCTTGAACTGCAGTGAACCAATGACCAAAAACAGATTCAGACAGCCAGGGTTTCATACGTCAAACCTAAGGAACCAATCCTGTCATCCTTGAACCCTGAACAGCACTTCAGGGGAAAGTAGAGAATGTTTCAACTTCATGCAAATCTCTTCTGACACACAAACTACATCGCACTGCCAAGCTCACTGACAACAGGCTCATGCAACAGTTGTCAGGTGTGAAGGTCTTGTCACTGTAGTGACATGTTAGAATGTCCATAGGAGAAAAAGAGCACGTTGATCGTCTGCACAAGCAGTTGATTACAATCCATTGTTATCTTTTATTGTTAGATGACCTTGAGTGATCACAATTATGACTGGAACAGAGGGTGAAGTGAGGTGATGTAGTGAGTGACAAGTTCTGTGTTAGATAGAGTTTGGGGTCGATGGATAAATCAACGAAACACAGAACTTTCTTGTTTGAAATCAATAGTCATCATTGTTTCTTTTAACAATGACTGGTAACCATCACCTTAACTTACTCGGTTCATTATTGTAACCATGATGATGAAGATTCTCTAACCTTGAGGGACTACTTTTTTAACCCAAACCATCATCTATCCCTAAACCTAACTAGATGTGACTGATCCATAACCTTAACACATGTTTATTAATGTAACTATGGTGATGAAGATGTGGTATGTCCGGGAGACAGGTCATTTCAGAGGGTCAGGACAGATGACCTATGAGGTAATTCAGGTGGGAGGAGTTAGTGGAGGAGGAAGAGTGATGGGGACAGGACACCACGCTGTGGGCTGCTGGTGAGGGAAGATGTTTTGTTATGAGATAAGAGAAGATGAGGAGATACGAGGTTCCTCCTACCTGTGAAGCCACTCGGACACACACACTGATAAGAGTTGATCAGATCCTGGCAGCTTCCTCCATGTTGACACGGAGCAACCTCACACTCATCCACGTTGACTGAGCAGTTGTCTCCTGCAAGAGGAAGAAACTGATCAAAGTCACATCTACTGTTCGTCCTCACTTCACCATGAGAAGCTGAAGCTCTTCTGTGAAACCAGCTTACCGGTGAACCCGGGCAGACAGTGGCAGATGAAGCCAGCAGCTCCTTCATATGTGAAATTGGTTGTGTTGAGTTCATGAAGTATCTCGTAGTTCAGGACATCTGATCGCTGGAAACACTTGCCACCGTTCTCACAGGGAAGGCGCTCACACTCGTCTACATCCACCTCGCAGTTATCTCCCTCATAACCTGGACAGACACACACACACACACACACACACACACACACATTCAGGAAATGACACCAGTGCAGCCACAGTCAGCATCATCATCGGCCAAAACAGTGACGTGATGGTCGGACTGGGAAAGAAATTCAGGCCTGTTTGGTGCTTGAATCATGTCAGGAAAAAGGCAAATTCTACCCTTCTGTTGCCACCAGACCTTGAGGAGTTTTGTCCGCTTGAACACGCACACAATAGACTGTCATGCACACCCCGAATGACAGGCACAAAGAGAGAGAACCGGATAAGAATGGTAAAAACTTCTGGTGCACCAACAAGCGGCTCACTAGGATTTTTCCCCACTCATCCCGATGACCAGTCAGACTACAGGAGACTGAACATGACTGACTATAAATTATAGTTTAGACTAAATGCGACTCTCCAGCTCTGACACGGCATGAAAACAAAGTGTGAAGATAGAGTAGGTACTGTATGTCAATGCCAGATTATAGTTTGACAAACGTTTTTATGCCTCCGCACCAGTGACAGACAGAGCCATTTTGTTTTCAGGTTTTACGTCCATCCGTCTCGTTCTCGTGGACACGATATCTCAGTGTCTTGATGGAACTTTTTCAAATTTGGCACAAACATTCCCTCGGACTCAAAAATAAACTGATTAGATTATGGTGGTCAAATGTCAAGATCACGGGGACCTCACGTTCTTGTGAATGTGAAACGCCCTGAGGCAGTTTTCATCACTTCTGTCATTCTGACCTAACAAAACACGTTTAGCCATAACTCATGAATTAATTCACTAATTATGACACAGTTTAACTCAAATGTCTATAAGAATAAAATGAAGTGATAACATTTCTTCGTTTTTTTAGCCCCCCCTCTTGTTCTCTAAACTCAGATGAACTCTTTTGTGGAGTTTGATTTATATGTGGGAATCCTCCAGCGACCAGAGGACATTCATCTCACCCCGTTCCCCCTGTGAGAAGGCCAGGATGAACACAGGCTAACCAATGACAGGTGCTGCACTCGGTCTTCAGTGATCAAGCAGAACTCTTGATCCATGGTGACTTCTGGTTTACATCAGCTCTAGTGTTGAACTGTACCTGGCCAGCAAAGACACTTGTACTGGTTGATTCCCTCCAGGCAGCTGGCTCCATGTTTGCAGGGGTCAGATGCACATTCAGGAATATCTTCCTCGCAGTGGTCGCCGACAAAGCCTGTCCCCTCACAGTCGCAGTCATAGCTGGGAAAAAGCAGAGATGCAAATGAGCCTGTCTCAGTCTGTGATTGTCAACACACTGTCAAATAGATGTGTAGATTCTTTGTGTGATTCTTTGATTTCTTGGAAAAATCAGTAATTTAATCAGTGGCTCATTCTCTAGTGGAGGAACCGAGATGACAGGATAATAATACACTTCACTTCTTAAGATACACTAACATGAAACAAACATGTCTCCTGGTAAAATTAGTTGTTTTCATTTTTTGATTCTTTATCTGTGACATGCTAAAACATATTGCAACAGTAACACAAGGAGAGAGGACCCATATAAAACATACTTAGCTAACATTAGCCACTGTAAGCTACTGATCATACCAGACAAATGAATTTAATCCCTGAGTGTACTGAATTGGGCAAAGATGTCAAATATAACATGCTTCATTCCCCCTCCCTCCTCACTCCCTGCTGTTCCAACCAGCTTTACTACTGCACCAGGTATTATCAGCACCTCAGCCCTTTAATGACTCATCACAGTGACTGACAGTGGATTAATTCTTATCCCTGGTCAACTTTAATGTGTCAGGCTGACACAACACACTACTGCATGACACATCGGCCTCAGCAGGCTCAACACGAGACACATATACATTATATACACAGATGTAGAGACAGGTACAGCAGCTAGCACCAGAATCTGTTGTATTAGTTTTACATATTAGATCTGAGGATGGGATCAGTCAAATTTAATGTATGTGTCTATAACCTATAGCCAATAACTGAGCATTTGATCAAATTCCACAAAGTTCACAGTATTGAGTAGAGATAAAACAGGTCTAGCTAAATTACATTAAAAATGGCAAACTATTGATAGAACCTTTTAAATTTGAATTATCAGTATGACTCACATTAGATTCTGTACGGCATCAACCAGTAACAACCTCCCAGACTCATGAGCGGCAACAACGTGGCTTTGTTATGTCAGTCAAAACATGGCGGACGGCAGTCACAGTGATCCTCCAGAGATTTTTCTAGCACACTTTTTGTACCAGAAGTAGCAGGTAAACAAAGACTTAATTATGTTAAATAAAATTTCTTTGTTTTAGTTAAACCCTTGCCTTGGTCTCAGAGGCGTACGGTGGCCCTGAAAGCTCAACACTCTGCAGCTTAAGAAAACACATACAAACACACAAACCAAACACATTTAGAAAACATCGTCTGAGCTGCAAATACTCACGTCACAACACAAGTGTTTCCAGGTGACACAAGCGTGGGGGTAGAGCACATACCCTGAAAACATAGTCCTAACCACAGCAGCCGGGTTCAAGTCCGATCTGTGGCCCTTTGCTCTGAGTCACCATCTCTCTTTCTCTCTTGCTATCATAATTGAGGCAAAAAAAAAAAACTTAAAAAGAAACAGGTGATGAACCCGACTGGGACGCACTTGTTGTTCATTTAGTGTCCCCTGGAAACACTTGTGTTGTGTTCTGAGTATTTGCAGCTCATGTGTTGTCAGACTAATGAAGATTTTTACTGAAGTTGTTTGTGTTTTGTCTGTTTACATGTGTTTTCTGGAGTTGCACTGTGTTGAGCTCCAGGGCCCCTGTACCAAAACCTTTTCACATGAATCTGGAGTCAAACTAACTATAGAATAATAAACTTGTTAATCCTGGTGTCAGACATTTCTAAGAGGAAACAATTTAATTTCAGTCTACTGATTTAGGATGAAAATTGGCACTTGCACTTTTATCAAAGTTCAACAGCTCCTTTGTTTTACAAATATGAAGTTTCAGGTGATGAACATGAGATCAGGTGACAAACCTGGCAACCTAAGCTGTGCAGGTCTACAACTCACATATCGGTCTGTTGTATGTACAGTTTAGGTATGAGTAACTGTTCATCCATCAGAAACAATGTATGTGCTGACAGTGTAAATATGCAGGTGTGTAATCCTTACCTGTTGACTCTGTCTATGCACCTGCCCTCATTGAGACAGGGCGCGCTGGCACACTCGTCGATGTTGACCTCGCAGTCTCGGCCCTGAAAGCCGACCACGCACTCACACTTGTATGCGGCGACGTAGTCTCGGCAGGTGGCGCCGTTCTGACAGGGCTCCACCTCACACTCATCAATCTCCACCTCGCAGTTAATCCCTGATGGGAACAACGGCAGAATGACAGTGGGCCGAGGCAACAACGCACAGATGCAGCACAGTAACAGTGTAGCTGCTAGGAGCTCAGCTGCACACACACAACAGCAACACTTAAACTGCTTAAACAGAGCCATGAAACTTCTTCTCATGTAGGAAATGAGACATGGTGTAAAAACTCGACACATCTCACTCTCTATACAACAGTAGAAATAAAGCTATGTAGCATGTGTAATGTCTGCTCACAGGGGGAGAAGCCTGTATTTGTCTGCTTGGCATTGTTATCAAAAACAGCCTGATGGGAAACTGACATGTCACTGATGGCGTCACAGTTTACACCCCCTCTTTAACTCTCCCACACTACAGGAGAGGTAGTGTCTGCATTTTGTATGTCACCTGTTGCCTTCAGGTACAGAGTTCAGGTACAAAATTGCAAAAATTCTCTCATAAATCCAGTGCAGTGCAGGTGGTGACCCAGTCTTCACAATGTAAAGTATGTAAAATCACTTGCCTCTCCTAAGGTTGTTTATATAGATGGAAAAAATCTCACCACAAAGAATATGAAGCCAAGTTCCAGACTGGGGCAGATCAAACATTGAGCTCAACCTGTTTGTTTAGTTTTGTTTTACTTTCACGTGAACTGTCGACATTTTAGTGTTCAACAATTACAGTCCTCCATCCCAGTAAATCACAAGAGGTCGCAAGATTCATCTGAGATGTTGCAAGAGCAACAGTAACACCAGTATGGTTAAGATCATGGTTATGGCAAATAAGATATGATTATTTTTAAACAGCATAAAGACAACAAAGGTCTGGATTACAGTTAACATAAAGACAAATGTAAATGTCTGCATCAGGACACAAACACTGGTCTCAAACTCCTATTTAATATAGGCCTACATTTAATTAGGAGTCTGCACCAAATTAAAGTTAAGGTCAAATTATTGATTTCCATTTATTCTTACTGATTGATATTTCCAGCCAGTCATCACCATGACACACTCTACTGTCTTACCTTTGAAGCCTGGAGCACAGTCACACCTGTAGTGATCCACCTCATCCACACAGGTGCCGTTGTTCTGACAGGGCCGGGAGGCGCACTCGTTGATGTCCAGCTCACAGTGGGAGCCTTGAAACCCGGGCACACAGAAACACTGGTAGGCGTTGACCCCGTCTTTACAGATGGCTCCGTTTTGACAGGGCTCGGACTCACACTCATCTATGTTCTCCTCACAGTTGGGCCCCTGGTACCCGGCAGCACACTGGCACTGGGGCCCAGTGTCAGGGATGTCCATACAGGTGCCTCCATTCTGGCAAGTGTCCTCTGAACAAGTGGTCACATTGTCCTGGCAGTTGTCCCCCCCTGATCCGATGGGACAGTGGCAGGAATATCTGTTGATCCTGTTGACACAGAGGGACTTGGTGCCATTGCAGGGGCTGCTGTGACACTCATCTACATCCTGGGTGCAGTTGAGTCCCGTGAAGCCGCTCGGGCAGTGGCAGGTGAACTCATCGGTCCCAGGTTTGCTGGTACAGTTGGTACAAGGAGCCATGATACAGGGATCATACAGCTCATCGCAGTTCTTACCCATGTACCACACTGGTCCTTTGGGGCACAGGCACACATAATTGCCAAGGTGGTCCAGACATGTGGCACCATTGTTACAGGGAGCTGAGAGACAGCTGTCTGCTGCCACTGTGCACAAAAGACCTGGAAGACACAAGAGACAATATGTGTCTATGACTATCTCTCTTACAGGTCTAAATCTCAAACTCTCAAACTGGAGGGACAGAGAAAGTTCTTCATTGCCACTAATTCAGACTCTGTAAATTCATCTTAATGTTAATGTTATCAAATTCTTGTGCATATACTGCACACACCTATCTGCCCCAAAATCATATACTTAATACAAATTAGCCTCTTAAACATATGAACATGAGCACTGGTGTTGTGTCTATGTGTTTATGTGGGGTTTTTTTCATGTCTATTTACATGCATCATTCTGCCCATTTAAAAACATCTTGTGTATAAGAATGTTCTGTGTTTTGTTTATAAACAAATCTAATGCCATTAGATTTGTTTATTTATTTGTTTACATCTAATGCTATTAGATTTGTTTATTTACAGTGGGCGACATGGAAGACATGGTGACTGAGAAAACATGAAGAACATAAAGCATAATAGAGACAGACCGTTGATAAGACTGGATTCGGTAAGGTATGTTGTGTGGTGTGTGTTTGCAGAATGTATTCTATTTTTTGATGCTCTTTATTTGTTAAATTGCATCATACCCCCCACCAAAAAAAATAAAAAAAATAAAACACATGCACATACTCTATACTATATATACATACATACTCTGATTAAACAAGTAAATTTAGCTTGATAAATAAATTAAGAAGAGAGAAAGAAAAAAAACATAAAAACAGGTTTAGCTCATTTTAAACTCCCTTTAAGACCCCCCCCTCCTCCCCTCCTCTTATTCCTTCCTCCTTTCTTTCCTCCTCTCCCTTTATTTATTTGTTTCTATTATTAATCATATTTTTATATTTGTTTTCTGGATCCTCTTCCATCTCATGCCAAATAGTTTTGCTAGATCCCTAATACTGTGATTTATTTCCATTTTATTAATTTCATTAATTGTGTCCTTCCATTTGCTTCACTGTGCTGCTTCTGTTTTCAGACAGTGTTTTGTTATTTGTTTAAGTTGCTGCTCTTAATATTCTGAAAAGATATTTCTGGGTTTGTTGAGAAAGTTGCTGTAGTGTTGTGCCAAGTAATAATTGCTCAGGCTGCAGACCGTATTCTAATACATTCTCTAATATTTTTATATCTACAATAAACAAAAGTACTTTAGAGTGGTGTGAATGATGTCCTCAGTTCCTCTCAGCTCCATGGAGCTTCTCAGCCTCTCTCAGACCACTGCATTGGTTTTATGGCTCTCAGATTTACTGCTTGGTTCACTATCACTACTCTCATTGGTTCATTCATTCTCTATTCTTCAGTTCCAGTAAAAGCAGGCCTCTGATAAACTCACTACACACTACTTGCCCAGTTCTTAGTGGTGGAGACCAAACACAGAGCTAAAAGGAGAGTGAATATTGGATTTCATTTAGTCAGGTGACCAGAAACATGACTCCAAATCAATGTAAATTTAATGTAATATTCTATATTGTTTTATTGTTATTTTGTAATCCAGTTTATATTTGTTATTAAATGATGAGGTCTGGGTGTTTGACTGTTTGGCTCTCACAATTTAAAACATTACATAGAATATTTATATGTATGTATATATATTATATAATACATAATAATACAAACTGACAACTTCAGTTTTCTTAAATCAATATGTATAAGAATAAAGATAATGGTACATATTTTAAACTTTTACCAAAAGCGTGACAGATACACAACAGTGAATGAACTCCTCTCTAAGCTGTAGTAAACTGAGCGGCTGACACAATGTACTGTTCTGCCCTGTGATTGGCTGTATGACTGTGGGGCTTATACGGTGGGCTAACTATGACTCCAACGCTTTATAGGTGCTTACATCAAATCGGGTGATGAAGAGTAACAAGCCTCCAGACTTAGGATCACAGCAGATGGTGTTACCAGTAAACTTATTACATGATTGAGCTATAGCAGCTGTCAGTGTTGTCAATGAGCTTCTCACTCACTATTGTTTGTACACAGTTTAGGCTCTAACAAGTAGACTTGTTTTGGACACTTTTAAGAACTGCCCACCGAAGAAATCCCATATCTGTTTAAATGTAACTTCATGTAGAATATCTTCAGCGGTTTATACTGTATTCCTATGCACAAGTTCAGCAGAGTGAATCAGAAAGCATTTTATTATGGTTTGCAGCTTTTATTGATAAAATTTGGAAAAATTCATGGTCTGTTTTTTGTTTTGCTTGTTTGTTAAATGGTATTTTAACCCCTTACTATACTGTACATCCTGTGTTTAGACTATACTGTACATCCTGTGTTTAGACTATACTGTACAGTCAGACAAGTCTATATAGAGTGACATATATAATTAGCTGAGGTTGTACTGATTCTTACATCATCGTCATGTTCGCTGTCTCAGTTGATGCAGGAAGCAGGAGCTTGCCGGCCTGTGGGTCAGACAGTGACGTACTCCAGCAGCTAATAACCAACATGAAGCGAGAGGAGTAGTAAACCAGAAGAGCATCCAAGTATTGATTGACGGCTTATAGCTCTCTCCCCTGAGTTTTGCCTTCTCTGAT
>NW_019525658.1:818159-818638 GCF_002814215.2 Seriola lalandi dorsalis
ACAAGAGACAATATGTGTCTATGACTATCTCTCTTACAGGTCTAAATCTCAAACTCTCAAACTGGAGGGACAGAGAAAGTTCTTCATTGCCACTAATTCAGACTCTGTAAATTCATCTTAATGTTAATGTTATCAAATTCTTGTGCATATACTGCACACACCTATCTGCCCCAAAATCATATACTTAATACAAATTAGCCTCTTAAACATATGAACATGAGCACTGCTGTTGTGTCTATGTGTTTATGTGGGGTTTGCCATTAGATTTGTTTATTTATTTGTTTACATCTAATGCTATTAGATTTGTTTATTTACAGTGGGCGACATGGAAGACATGGTGACTGAGAAAACATGAAGAACATAAAGCATAATAGAGACAGACCGTTGATAAGACTGGATTCGGTAGGGTATGTTGTGTGGTGTGTGTTTGCAGAATGTATTCTATTTTTTGATGCTCTTTATTTGTTAAATTGCATCAT
>NW_019525658.1:818658-826096 GCF_002814215.2 Seriola lalandi dorsalis
TCTATATTGTTTTATTGTTATTTTGTAATCCAGTTTATATTTGTTATTAAATGATGAGGTCTGGGTGTTTGACTGTTTGGCTCTCACAATTTAAAACATTACATAGAATATTTATATGTATGTATATATATTATATAATACATAATAATACAAACTGACAACTTCAGTTTTCTTAAATCAATATGTATAAGAATAAAGATAATGGTACATATTTTAAACTTTTACCAAAAGCGTGACAGATACACAACAGTGAATGAACTCCTCTCTAAGCTGTAGTAAACTGAGCGGCTGACACAATGTACTGTTCTGCCCTGTGATTGGCTGTATGACTGTGGGGCTTATACGGTGGGCTAACTATGACTCCAACGCTTTATAGGTGCTTACATCAAATCGGGTGATGAAGAGTAACAAGCCTCCAGACTTAGGATCACAGCAGATGGTGTTACCAGTAAACTTATTACATGATTGAGCTATAGCAGCTGTCAGTGTTGTCAATGAGCTTCTCACTCACTATTGTTTGTACACAGTTTAGGCTCTAACAAGTAGACTTGTTTTGGACACTTTTAAGAACTGCCCACCGAAGAAATCCCATATCTGTTTAAATGTAACTTCATGTAGAATATCTTCAGCGGTTTATACTGTATTCCTATGCACAAGTTCAGCAGAGTGAATCAGAAAGCATTTTATTATGGTTTGTAGCTTTTATTGATAAAATTTGGAAAAATTCATGGTCTGTTTTTTGTTTTGTTTGTTTGTTAAATGGTATTTTAACCCCTTACTATACTGTACATCCTGTGTTTAGACTATACTGTACAGGCAGACAAGTCTATATTGAGTGACATATATAATTAGCTGAGGTTGTACTGATTCTTACATCATCGTCATGTTCGCTGTCTCAGTTGATGCAGGAAGCAGGAGCTTGCCGGCCTGTGGGTCAGACAGTGACGTACTCCAGCAGCTAATAACCAACATGAAGCGAGAGGAGCAGTAAACCAGAAGAGCATCCAAGTATTGATTGACGGCTTATAGCTCTCTCCCCTGAGTTTTGCCTTCTCTGATTGGTTAGAAGGGCGGCAAACTTTAGGAGGGAATATCTCTGCGCTGCTGCCAGGCTGTTCAATGAGTCTGAGTCACAGAGGTCTTTGGCAGCACATCTCCAAAACATTATAAAAAGGGACATACTGCGCTTTAACGTTAGTCACCATAAACTAATGCTGATGCCATATTGTCTTGAGCAAAGATGCATCTTACAGCTGATGAACTCAGCTTGTTAGGGGAAGATTGTGTTACTTATTTTTTTCTTTCAAAAGTTATGAGTCTGGGTTCTCTGTCACCCATCAGGCAGAGGAATCACATGACAACAAGACCAAAATGTCTGAGTCCTTTCTTTCCTGTGTCTCCACACACACCCACACTCACAGCACTGTGTGGATAAAACCGTCCAGCATAATGGAGGATGATCTGCTTCTCCTCTGGCAAGTCAACAACTACAACAACAACAACATCCCAGGAACAATGAGTTTATATTTTCCCTGCAACACCTAAACTCCTCATTTCCCACTGCATCCACTTTAACACCCGCAGTTCCTCTCACATGCATCTGCTGCTGTCACACCCGTTATCTTCCTCTTCACATCCCTCTCACCTCCACCTCCACCATCACCATGCTCTCTTTGTGTGAATTGTTGTTGGAAGTTTAGTTTTTTAGATGTATCAAAATCCAACCATAAATTGAATGAACAAAAGAAATAATCTTTCATTATTTTATGAATGATTATAGTAAGTAAAAAGTGTTTCTTTTGCTGTAAATCTGAATATATTCTGATTTAAGAGGTACTAGTGTTTCCATGTCATGATTGTTTACATGTAGAAACAGAACAAAGATTGAGTGTCTACAGTCATGTTCAAGCTTCATCCAGTCTAAAGGTCTGTGTCCATGTGTAGTATGATTATAAAGCAGGTCTAGCTTCTATATTAATACTGTGAAAGTATCAAAGCCTCAGTCCACAGAGAAATGCACACGGCCTGTATTCAGACACTGAGCCTTAAAACCAGCCGTCAGGACTTCTGCAACTTTGTGATGTCACAACAACACAGGAGTAAAGTGACAGCGCTCACAGGCTGAAGTTTTTGGTCATATCACTATGTTCATCATCTTAGTTTAGCTTGTTAGCATGCTAACATTTGTCTGAGGGAAGGTCATTAGTCTTTATTTATTCAAATGTGTTTTTA
This sequence comes from Seriola lalandi dorsalis, assembly GCF_002814215.2. Lineage (NCBI taxonomy): Eukaryota > Metazoa > Chordata > Actinopteri > Carangiformes > Carangidae > Seriola > Seriola lalandi. The sequence continues at coordinate 820,891 of NW_019525658.1, forward strand.
ATGTTTTAAAAGCTGTTTTAACACATCATCTTATTCTTCTATTTCATGTATTTCCACACCTCTCTAAAGCACTGTGCCTGGTGTCTGAATGGTGCTGTAGAAATAAACTTTGAAATAAAAATAAACTACTGTAAAGGATTAAATACAATAAACTATCACTTTGCTCAGTGTTACAGAGTGTGTTCATTCGATGGTAAAGCTGCTTTGTTTGTTGCTTTCTCCTTCTCTCAGCCCAGGCTGTGAGGTGTCATTGCCTCTGTCTTACATCATCTTTATACATCTCCCTCCGTTGGTTCTCACTTGTACTGAAATCATTTTTTACATTTATTCCTGGATCCTCCCCAGGACTGACCTGTAAAGCTGACCTCCGTCAGATTCATGCACTTTAACCTCCACTACCTGTAACCTCAGGAATCCTCTGGACTGACGAGGACAGTGAGGGTCTCCCCCCATCCCAACCCAATCAACCCCTCACACATTCCTGGGAGCTGATAGCTGCTCCTCCTACACACAGCCCGACCCCCCTGCCTCAGAACACCTCATAGATTATTGCAGGACAGGGTTGATCCCTGGCACTGAGTGGTACCAGCGTCTCCGGCCAAAAATAACACTGAGCAGAGCTGCTGACTGATCAAACCACTGATGCTGTCCAGAGACCTCAGCCTGTATCTATGGGGTTCACCAAACCTGGGCAGGTGAGGACTGGACTTCTGTAGATGGTAGTGTCAGAGTGAATCCATGGCTGTGTTTAGAAGTGATTTTAAAACCTTTTCAATCACTTTTAAGGCTCCTCATCTTTATCTCAGCTCTGCTTTCCCTTTATGACCAAACACGCTGCCGGAGATCCTCGGGCAAAACCAAAGATGACTGTGCGTTTGCTGTTAGCGCCTCCAGAGTTTGGTTTGCCCAGCCTGAGGAGATCAGGCGCTGAATCTCTCCACATTTTAAATCATTGCTCAACACATACTATGAAGCTGCTTTTAATTCCTGACTTTGATGCTTTTATCTTTGGTTTTTAACGACGTTCTTTTGTCTGTTTTATTGATTTTATATTTTCTATATATGTACCTGCCTCGCTAATTTACACATAGTCTCTCTCCCCTGTTTGTTCTTGATTCTTTCTGTTTTTATGTGTGTTAGCAGCATAACATAACTCTGTGCTATATAAATAAAGTTATTATCAGTATTATTATTATCAAGGTAGGACAGACAGTAGGAGGAGAGGAGCATTAACACTCACCTGATCATGCAACCTGGATTATTTTTTACATTCAGTTGCAACTGATAGAAATGATGTTTTCACTGTATGGAATAAAGTACAGTCTGCATATAAACTGTACACCAGTCAGAGTCCCTCATGCTTCATATTCAAGTTCTGCTGATGAAAATATTCCCCAACAGATGTTTCCCCTGTTTGAGTAACGCTTAAAGAAAATAAAAAAATAACAAAATAAAAATACGATGCCCAGTTGTTGGCTGGAGAAACTGGTTAAAAATGAAAATATATATTTAATCTTCATTGGAAATCAATGGGAGCCAATAACAGGGAGGGGAAGATAGAACGTTTTGAGAGATAGACTTACATTAGTTTTGCTATTAGCATGTTATTAGAATAACTCCAGCCTTATGTTAATATCAATCTAAATATTAGAGACCCATGAGAGCTATTTGTAAGTCTTGCTATTGCTACATAGCTAACGTTACTTTAACAGCTGTTTACTTTCCAGTCTCGAAGAAACGTTGTGAGTTCAACATCAACGATCTCCAGAGGTGGAGAGCAATGCCAACCAGCTACCGAGTCACTGTGACGTCCAGTCTGCCCTGAAGATGTCCAGAGAGCGTGTCATAACCTCTTGTTCTTTAAATGCAACAATGGCTGAAGCTTTTGTCAAGACTGGTGAGTAAACAGCTGTTAATGCTAACGTTAGCTATGTAGCGATAGCAAAACTTATAGTTAGCTCCTTTACTGTGAAGAACACCATGAGCAAACTTTCTTCAACCTAAAAATGACTACATTAACTTCCCATAGGACATAATCCAGAAATACAAAGGAAGTTAATGGCTGCTGAATTTCTAAAACTGATCCACGTTACTAAGAAAACTCTGGCTTTTTTTTTTTTTTATTATTATAGTATAGTTATATTTAGTATAGTTTCTAAAAGGTTGGATTTTGTCTCTGTGTTTGCAGGTGTGAACGGCCGGGGCAGACAGAGGGCTGAGTGTTTACCCTGTGTCAAGGCAACAGCAGCACGGACTCAGCACAGAGTCACGCTGCAGGACAGAGGAAGCAGCAGCGCTGTGAATCACAGAAAAAGGGAAGCCCCTGGCTAATGCGCAAGTTGAGCTCAGAGGAATTTTATTGATTCACGACAGGAGACTGGCAGCACTGCCTGGTTTCAGTGTTGTGCCCTGAAGGCTCCACAGCAGTTGGTTACTTTGCTTTATACAAAAAAAACACAAATCCTCCCTGAATCAGTCACAGTTACACACTGACTCTGAGACAAACATCCTTTTGTCTCCTGGCTGAGCTGTATCACTTTAACACAACGTTTAGCTTTAGGGCGAACATTTGACAAAATATGTGTTTTTTAAGGTAAAGCCACCTTCACCATCTTGGCTTTTATTTTGAAATATCAGAACTGTAAGACTGGTCATTACAGTTACAGTGAACTCATTGTGTTTCTTTCTGGTATTAATGAGTCATTTAAGAAAAATCATCAGTTGCCGGGCAGAGTTTTCCTCCTTTAGTTTTTACATACACTCACTATCAGCCCCAGACTTTTCAGCCTTTGGTTCCAGAAGCTATTAGAACAAATTCTCCTTGAATTAGTCACATTTTTACACTGAAATTCTTGCATGCACTTGTCTCCACTGTGTATCATCAGGAGATGGCGGGCCTCCAGGGGCCCCTGAAGGAGAGGGAGGATGGTTCATGTGGTATTTTTCCTGTTTCAAACAATTTCATTAAAGTTAAAAACCCTGTACTTGTAGGTCTTTTCCCCAATAGACAAACCCTGCAGATCCCCTGCCATCCTCATTTTCATCATACATGTGCTCTGCTTCCTGTTTGTGTTTTCAGCTGCTGTCGGTTTCTTTAAATTCTCAGGAGCTCACAGTGCCAGGTCTCTTGCCACGCTCCTTAAGAACCATCATTCCTCCCTTTCAGAGATGAGACAAAAAAAGCTGTGGAGCAGTGCAGCTGGACGCCCGGCTCGTTACCATGGTGATCCTTAACAATGCCACCCACAGCCAATCCCCGCTGCTGACCCGCCACCTTTTAAATGAGCCTCAGACGCTTTTACATAAACGAAGGTCGCGGGAAAACTGGGTCAACAGAGTTTCATAGGGTGACTGGGTCGACCGCCCCAAAAAAAAAAAAAAAAAGAAAAAACTAAGACACTCCCCAAGACTGGTGCTGCACCAGTTCCACATTCAACACACATGTGAGTCATGAGGAAACCAGCTACTTAGATCCTGTTCAATAAGTTCTTTATCTGTTATAGCATAATCCAAGAAGCTGTTAGCACTTGAATTTAGAATCATAGAAATCATCAGGATTCACACATCACTGACTCTGACACTAATAATGATGCTGAAACTGTTTGAAGATGGATTTCTTCTTCTTTGCAATAAATAGTAAAAAAAAACAAAACAAGAAAAATATCTTATTGATCCATTATTCAAAGTAGTTTTCTAGGATGCTATAAAGTATATTAATTGGAAGTTTAAAAATTGATTGAGATTGAATTTTCCTTATATTTAGAACCAAATTAAATGATTATTTACAGGAAACTAATTGTGAGTTATTATTATATTATTAGTAAATGATTTTACAGTTTGGGTCTTTAGTGGTTCTCAACACAAGGTGCACACATAAACATGAACACATGTGCTTCACACACAAACAAAGTTAACAGATGAAAGGGTGAATTGTTGGATTTTCCTCTTAAAATCTAAAAATGTATAAATATGAAAATCTAAAAGTTCCTCTTATGTGTCAATGTTTATATTAAAGTGAGCTGATGGTCGCAGTGAACTGCTGACAGGTTGATGACTTACCCAGTTTGAACATCATCACGGTGATCAGCACCGTCCGCTGATATCTGGACCAAACTCTTCCAAACTCCATGTTGAGGCTCAGTCAGCTGCTCCAGTCAGAGCACAATGATGCTGTCAGTCCACCGGTTCTCCATCCAGCCCGCCGCAGCACTCCACCAGGCTGCTCCAACTTAGCTGCTGAGAGTGAGGGGCTGCACCTCCATGCCGGACCACTCTGTGGACTCTGTGTGTGAGTGCGTGTGTGTGTTGGAGTGTGAGTGAGTCTCCTTGGGGACCAAGCTGGGCTGGAGTAAAGCAGAGTAATCACCCCAGCAGAGAGGAAAACATGGGACGGACAACTGGATTCCACTCATTCAACCACTACTTCATTGATGGCATATCACTCATATTGCTTTATATTACTTGATATCACATATGTCCATCACAGAGGCTCTTCATTTTAAGTAATTGGACTAATTCAGCTCCAGACATTTTCAACAACAGTGGCTATACTGTATATTATACTGTTTATCTGTACAATAAATCTTATCATTTATACTTGTAATAAACCAGAAAAAAATCTGAAATTAATAATATTGCATTATCATTTAATAGATTATATGGGTGACCAAATTAGAAACTGAATAAATCAAATCAAATTGACTTAAATAAACCAGGGTCAGATCTCAAACTCAACAACATGCTTTCTTCGCTTTTGTTTAATGTGTAACTCCCCCTTTATTTTGGTGCATACACAGTATGTATACGTAGATCATACAGATGGCAATAAATGTTAATCTTGTAAGTCTTAGAGATATTCTAATTACATGTAATTACCCCAGTCATACAATAGAACCGAATTTGATTGGATATTGGTAAAATATTTAATCGATCGCCTGTTGAACAACAGTGGAAACGAGTCCAGGAGTGAAGATATCAGAATGTTGTCAATAATTCAAAATCATAATCATCATCTAAATAGTTTTATGAGTTGGTTTTGAATGCAGGTCTTGGATCAGTGGATGGTTGCTCCCCAGTCCCCTCAATTTCCACCCCCACCTTCTGCAGCAGAGGTGGAAGGGGCTTATCCAGCCCTATGTGGTTGGCAGAGGCCTCTATTGCAGCCAGACTAATGCCTTACTCGCCCCCCCTCCAACTCCCCACCCCC
>NW_019525658.1:826146-827030 GCF_002814215.2 Seriola lalandi dorsalis
CCCCCCCCCCCCCGTTTTGACCACAGGACGGTGAACAAAGAGCATCTGTTCTAGCACCGAGCCAAAGTCTTGCCCTTTTTGGTCCTGAAAAACTGGTCCGCCTCAAAATGTGCCTGCAGAGACACACACAACACCTCAGTGTCTACCTTTGTCCATATTCATATCCCACAGTGATTGAATACACAGTATTAGGGAACACTAATTCACATCACATCATCACATTCCTTGTGTGTAAAAACATACTTGGACTAACCAACTAACTATCAGTAACTAATGCCACTTGTCATTATTGTTAAACAAAAACTGTTGATCACAACTGATTAAGTTCCATAACTTGAGTTTCGGGTCAAAGACCACACCGCAATTTCCTGTCCAAGCCTATGTACAGTGGGTGTGTCTCTAAACTTTTCTCCTATGTCTTTCTCTCCTTTTTCTTTTAGATTAGATTAGATTAACTTTATTAATCCAACAACTGGGAAATTCACTCACCACAGCAGAAAATAAACATCTATGGAATAAACATCTATGGAAATATACAACAAAAATATACCAAATATACACTAATAAATACAACATACACAATACACATGATATGTACATTAAAAAGTGCAAGTTTGCACATAGTCAGGAAGAGCAGGAGTTGTGGAGTCTGACAGCTGCTGGAATGAAGGACCTGCAGAACCTCTCCTTCTTACAGCGAGGATGTAAAAGTCTGCTGCTGAAGAAGCTGCTCAGAGACCCCACAGTGTCATGCAGAGGGTGAGAGTTATTGTTCATGATGGATGTCAGCTTAGCTAACATCCTCCTGTCACCTACTTCCTCAATGGAGTCTAGGGGGCAGCCCAGGACAGAGCTCGCTTTCCGGATCAGTTTGTTGAGCCTCT
>NW_019525658.1:827050-848236 GCF_002814215.2 Seriola lalandi dorsalis
GAGGGAGGGAGGGGAGGAGGGAAGGAGGGAGGAGGGGGTGGGGGGGTCCTCCTCACTGCAGCGCCTTCAACAAGCAACATGCAAATGTGTAAAGTGGTGATTCACAGCAGCTCCACAGCTTCACATTCCTCAGTGACTGGCTGCTGTTTTCATTAAAGCTGCCTCACAATAGAGGATGAGACAGCAGGCTGACGAGTCTCAGGCAGGTCAGCCTCACAGAGAGCAGCCTGAGCTCTGTCTGTCTGTCAGGGACATAGACTGTACTTTAAGTCTCATTTTAAATGTGTGACTCCCACTACACACTCGGCAGACGACGGCCACGCACCACAAGGCGGAGCTGATACACCAAAAAGCTCTTTATCAATCGCCAAAAAACACCAGAGGAAGAACTGTTTTACGACAGCACCCAGCAACTGAAATCACAGCACGTCTTTCAGCGTGCTGGAGCCTTCACCAGCCTGTCATCTAGTTTATGTTTTTTAATTTAGTTTGTGCAGGATAAATATAGTGTCCATTGCATCTACACTTTACATTTACTGCTCCTCTTTTTTCACTTTCTGAATAAATAAAATGCAATGAGCTGAATTACATCTGTAAACCAATCTGAGTCAATCTGAGTTTATAACACATTGTTTCAGCGTAAAACATGTCCTGACGCTGTCTCTTCTTGGATTATAAAAGTTTCTCAGCCTGTGACTCTATAGTAGTAAACAGCAAGTGCGTAGGTTTGCATATAGGACAGAACTGTCCCTACCAATATTTGAGTGAACTTGTTCGCAATATGTTCGGAGTGAAGTCATATTAGATCATTCCAATGTGTTATTTATTTTTAACAGACAACTGATAAATAAATTAATTCATTTAATTAATTTACTACTTGGCACTACTTTGGCTCTAATGCAGCTGCCTGTCTCTGATCTGTAGTTTCCACTCTGTGATCAGGAGCAATGTCCCGCCCACAACACCATCTGATTGGTTTCACATCATGAGTAATAGCCTATCCTAGCTGTGTGTCTATTAAATTAAAGAGCATCTTTAGGCTGCCATGTTAATCAGTTCATAGGCGAGAACAGCACCGAAATCAAACTATTCATTCCAGTCAGTTTATTAGTAACATGTAGCTAAAACTGATGCAGTGTTATACAACAGTCCTGCAGTAAATCCTCCTTCATGAAGGTTATAATGTTCAGTTTTTATTCAAATTGATTTAGACAGCTGTTGATTGAACTGTATGATCATTGTGGAGGATGTAGTGTGTGGAGCTGTGTTACATTATACAGAGGTGTTTCCGGTGTTATTTAGCTACTTTCACTGATATAAATGGGGGTGGACAAAATAATAGAAACACCTCAACGCCATGGTGAGAGTCCTGATCAGGGGCGATTCTGTGATCGAACTTTTGGGGGAACAAATACATATACAAAGCATAAGAGACATATAAGTATAATAACAAACAAGTAGACAGCAAAAAGCAAGTGCTCAATATGAGCATGACAATGGACTAGGAAGGTAGTGAGCTAAAAGGCCAGTGAATGAAAATGTGTCTTTAACCTGGATTTAAAAATGGAGAAGGAAGGAGCGCATCTGATATCAGGTGGAGCTTCCATAATTTTTGAGCTGCATCTGTGAAAGCTCTGTCACCTTTTAGTTTTAGGTGATCTCATGGGACATGTAAAAGGGATGAGCTTTGAGATCTGAGAGATCTAGGAGCTGAGTGCCAGTAAATGAGATCTGAGATGAGGCCTGACCATTGAGAGCCTTAAAGGTCATCAGCAGGGTCTTGAATTGAATTCTGAAGTGAACAGGAAGCCAGTGAAGGGAGGCTAATACTGTAGTGATATACTCACGTTTTTTAGTGCCAGTCAACATCCTAGCAGCTGCATTGTGGACCAAGTATAAGCAGGATAGTGAGGTTTGAGGAAGTTGTAAACACAGAGAATTGCAATAGTCTAGTCAAGTAGTGATAAAGGCGTGAATTACTTTTTCCAGGTCATTTAAGGACAGAATCGGTTTCAGTTTGAAGATGGTTCTTAACTGGAAGTAACTACTTTTAACGACGGATGTGATATCTTTGTCAGGGCGAGGTTGGAAGGGAATCTGTAGGTTTTAGTGGGTGGTAAAGTTGTGTATCATCTGCATAGAAATGGCACGAGATGTTATGTTTTCTGATGATGTTTCCAAGGGGCAGCATGTAGGCTGAATAGGACTGGCCCGATAAATAAAGATTTTTTTTAACCTTGGCTCAATTAACCCCAAAACTCAACTGAAGTCCACTGAAATGAATATGGGCTAAACAGCAGCTGCCTTGGCACTATAAAGGGTTTTTCTTGACTACCTGTCCATTTTCCCACCTGGTTCTTCCTGCTTTTGCTCTCTCTTCCTGCTGCCTCCATCCTGCTCTCTCTCCTCTCCCTCTCTATCCTCCTCTCTCCCTCCTTGTGCCGTCAACCAAAAGGCAAGTGTAACAACCAAACAGATCATTTAGAAATAAAAGCTAGATAGACTGCTTAGGGCAATACAGTGAGATAACATCTGTTTGACTTTACCCCCTCACCTGAACCTGGCCGCTTTCCTTTAAAAAACTATTGTATATCCATCTATTTCCAATGAGTTCGTTCCAATGCTTTGTTTTTTTCCAATTCACTGTCCATATATGTACTGTAACATCAGTTAGCTCCTTAGCTGGAAATTGTGCAAGCAGACTAGCTCAGAGAGCTAACATTAACCGATAGCGAACTACATCAGCAAATGTTCTTTGACACAAAGGTGAACCATAACCAGTTCAGACACTTTCTGTTATAATGCCAAGTTGGCCCAACGTTCTCAGAACTATTTATTTGCCAACGTTTCAACATACTCGTGCTTTTACTCTGTGGCATGAAACTCACTCAACTCGCGGGCTCCTCCATCTTCTTCTACTACTTTGCTCTTCCGTCTTCTTCTAGTTTCACTGATGTGGCGGACTAAAGGTGCATGCCGCCACCCATTGTATTGAGTGAGTGAGTGTGTAATGTCATGTCAATATAGACTATTATGGATTCATTGTAAATTCCTAACTTATATTTAATGTAACCATAGTCCACATATTCTTATGTGAACTTGTAAGTTATTATAACGCATGATCATTTCCTGAAGTTTTAGTCTTTGTTCTGACACTACATATTTTTATCTAAATATAAATATTCTGAATGTAAATTCAGAACCTATATGTTAATAAACCATTTGGTTGACTGCGTTAAAAAGTCCTATTTGTTTTGGAGGGGTTGTTGCGTCCCTACCAACGTTGAGACCAAACCTATGCCCTTGGCAAACAGTACCTCATTTAGTTTGGGAGGGGGGCAGTGATTCGGGGGCTGGGGGTGGATTGGTGGGAGCAGCTCATTTAAGAAATGAACATGAATTACTTCATTTTTTGGGACTGTGAAATTCAAAATTGTGAACTATGAACTTTGAGATCTTGTGACTGCTTTTAATAACCACCTCTGATCTTAAAGGTGAAGATGACGTGACAGGTGTAGCCGGAATAGCAGGACTAGCAGGAACATATATTTATGTGGCATATAGCTATAATATAAGCATATATACATAAACAAATATAAATGGGCTAGAAATATATGTCAATATATGAAATTGTTCCAACTTCTAATAGGTTTCATATATAATTTTTACATATATGTTCTTACTTTATATGTGTCTATATGTCATATATAAAAATTAAATATATGTACATATATTACATTTGTGTAAGGGTATCGAGCTACATTCATAAATTCAAAAATAACTTCCCTTTAAGTGATACATTTTACAATAGAATATCAATGAAAAATATGAAGTTATCTATTCGTTACTTTCAGCTGCTGATGTTGCAAAAACAAAGTAAAATAATCTGAGTATGAGTGTGAGTGTAGCAGAGACTTGGCTTCCTGTTGTTGTCCTCGTCTTCGTCCTGGTCCTACAGACCAACATTATTGTAGCGTTGATGGAGCAGATTGTCTGTGTGAACAGAGGTGGTTTATTGTCTCAACAACCGACCAGGAAAAGAAAGAAACAAAGAAATTAACCCAAAACACACTGGAGTGTGCGAGGACTCTCACCATTATGTTTCTTTTACACATTACACCAGATTTCACCATTTTCTGATGAATGACGGATTTACTATTACTATTGTAACACTGCATCATTTACTGTTATTATGTTACAGGTTTTAAATGCCCAGCATTTCCTGGTTTTTATAGTCTTGGCGATGTGACAGTGACATCATTGGGAGAAATCAAGAGGACGGTTTTGTTTTCTTTTGTTGCTTTTTGCCTCCCAGAGTTTTGTGTTTGGGTTATTTACCTTGGGAAAAGCCATGTAGTCAGTGTGAATGTGCTGACAAAGGAGCCCAACACTGTTGGCTGATTCTTGGTGCTCATATTGCTGTGTAACCTGCTGTGTTGTGGCTCAGGCCGAAGGCGAGGAGTGGTGATGCCATAAACGTGTCCTTGGTTTAATTTGTTAAGTTGTTGTTAAGTTAATTTTCGGAGTTAATTTTTGTCGTTGTCTGTTTGTTTTGTTTTTGGGGTCATTAAGCTTGAGTTGCATGTGAGAGAGTACTGTACTCTGTACTGTACTGTACATAAAATATTCACCTCTGTCTGCCCACCTACCACCTTCCTTGACCTTTGAGCGAGACAATTCTACAACAGCTGAGATCGTCCTCTCCATCAACAGACACTGTCCACACCAACAGAAAACGAGACAATCTGTCCCTCAGCTTACACTGGTTCCCACATAAAGCATGGATCTGTGAGTAAACACACAGACATGCTGCTGCATTCTGACAAAAAAAAAACTGCTTACATGTTTTTAATTTCTCCATCAAGAATCTTTTCTGCTGCTTTGTTGAAAATGTACCATTCACAATCTTTGATGTCATCTGCATGATATTAAACTTTCAGCTGTGTTGAATCACCACATCTTCCACTGTATAAACTTGCTTCTGATTGGATGATGAATGGGGGTGTGGTCTTAAAACAGTGAAGTGAAACTCATGGCTAATTTGCTTTAAATCATGACTTTCCATCAGGAAAGATGTTTCCTTGTATTTGGGACTTTGTCTAAAGGGATTTGGAAAACATTATTAAATTCAAGTTTCTTTTACCCACAGGGGGAGTAAGAAACACAACATCATAAAACCTGCTGTGGAGGGGGGGGGTCAGGTTGGAGGTTTGGGACTATGGCACAGGAGATCACTGTTAGGATCCAACACTGTTTTCTTTTAGCCATAGACACAATCTTTAAAGAACTATTTTTTCATTTTTGCCATTGCTACATAGCTAACGTTAGCATGAACAACTGTTTAGTTAGCAGTCTGGAAAAAATGTTGAGTTCAACATCAAACTTTACTCACCAACAGCTGTCTCCAGTTTTGGTTTTATTTCTATTTATTTTCCTCTACTGAAGTTAGCATGCTAATGTATTCAATTTCTGATACCAAGTCACTGTAGCCTCCAGTCTGCCCTGAACAAGTAAGTGCAAACTAAACAGCTGTTGCTGCTAACGTTGGCTATGTAGCAATAGCAAAACTTTCAAATAGTTCCTTTAACCAAATTGTTTTTGTGAAAGAAACCAACCAAACTTTAAACACAGTGGAGACGGATCAGAAAATGTTTATATGAAATGTATATATTTTATAAGGTGCTGACAAGCAATATAGAGCATGTGATAGGAACACTAGGCTCAACAGGATCTCAAGGTTATGGATGAAAATATACTTTTTGTTGTCAACAAACCTAAAAAAAATTAAAAACTAACAGTAAGCTGGTTCTGGTGTATGCAAAGCCTGAAATATTTTTATTCCTCTGTGTCAGAGAACTCCATTGTTTCCAAAACCTTTTAAAGAAGCTTTTTGTAAGTTTTGCTATTGCTACATAGCTAATGTTGGCATTAACAGCCACCATATAAACAGGTAAATAAGAAGCACCTTTAATACGATTTTTTTCACTTAAAAACCGGTGTGTCCTATATACCAGTATAATGCAGAGAAAAGTTGGATCTGGATATGGCTTTATTCATTTATAGGTCTATGTGTTGGATCCAATGTAGACCCAGCAGATGGCACTAGAGCTTGCACGCGGGTGGTCACACTGCATTGCATTAGCCGCCGATAGCCACACAATGGTCAGGCTGAAACTAAACATGCCGAAAATGGAGAAAACTACAAGAATGTCCTATGAACTAGTACAGATAGGGAACATGGATGAGGTTCCCATGTGCTTTGATTTGCCAAAGAGTGCATACCAGCTGGTGTCTCTGTACGAGCGCATGAAAAGGGCTGGATGGAGTCCCACAGTGTGAGGGCAGTGTGCTTTGTGAGCCCTACTGTGACTTGGGCGCCATCTTTGCGCACAGCGACAGCTCTGATGAAGAGTTTTTGGGATTCGAGTGAGCAAAACATCTACATAATCAAATCAAAGTCGCCTTGTTCTTTTAAGAAGTTTAACTGAAACTCTTAGCCTAGGCCTAACTGTTATGAGTTAATAAATTTGGGGTTCATTTAAGCAAAACATACTATGTAGCCTACCATTAAGCCTACACACTGTTTCAGATGTAATATGTGTGTGTTCTGTTTGTTTTTCAAATAAAAATAAATTTGAATAGTTTTGGAATAACTTGTATAAACTTGTTTATAAATGAATAACTACTGCTACATTTAAATGAACCAGTGTTTATATACAAATGCATCTTATTTACCGGGTTTTACCGAATTTACTTTCCAGTCTGGAACAAAAATAGTGAGTTCAGCATCAAACTTCATTATTTTAATCACCAACAGCTGTCTCCAAAGGTGGACAGTAACCCTCATGTTTTGCCTCTCTTCTATCTTCTATCACTTCTTTTCTTCTTCTGAAGTTAGCATGCTAACCAGCTAGCCCTGGCCCAGTAGTCTTGTCACTTTCTGATATTGAGTCACTGCAGCGTCCAGGCTGACCTGCAGAAGTAGCTGCGCAGAGGACGAATTATAACATACTGTGTTTTAAATGCAACAGTGGCTGAAGCTCTCAGCAAGACTGGTACATAAACAGCTGTTAATGCTAACGTCCGCTATGTAGCAATAGCAAAACTTACAAATAGCTCCTTTAACAACATATCAATGAGCCACACTGGTGCACTGGGTTAAATCTTCCTTTATTAACATTAACACAAAATTCATTATAGCACCAAGTGTGGATTAACATGCTCCTGAAACATTCCTCCTGTTTGAGTCATGTTTGCTTACATGTCAAACACGTTGTTAGTTTTGATCTTTGTTGAAATTAGAAAGTTATAGAATAATGCTGTCCTTATCTTTTACATATTTCAAAACCTTTTCTTTGATTATTTGGAATTTGTGAACTGACATTTTAAAGCAAGCACAAATAAACATGGGGCACAGTGCACAAATTCATGGTTTTTATGAGACATATATCATCTGATTTGATTGTAATTAGGTCCAAGTAAAGAACAGAGCGTGTGTTTATTTTTGAATTATAATAAAAGAGGTTCATATTCATTTAAAGTATTTGTATCTCGCTGACGTACAGTGCACTTGGTCTGTCCAAGGTTCCACAGATAAAGAGCTGTTAAAGAAGAAAAAACACTGCTGGTGGTATTTTACAGGCTGTGGGAGGGGCAGCAGCTGCCTGCTAATGGGCAGTAAGTGACATTTACACCAGTCAATCACTGCACACTGAGGTGAATCTATTAACACTCTGACCAGTATCCAAACAGTTTTCATGCAATGTCAGACAAATACAAGATTAAAGATCTTGATCAAGATCTGACACGTGTGTTTTTTTGTGTGATAACCTCCCATTTTCCCATTTTGTGTCTTTCTCAGGAAAAATCCCAGAAAATGTTTCACACCTTATCTTGAATGAGGGGGGACGGTGCTGTTTGTAATTTATGAGTCTCCTTATAAACTTCCAGACAGGAGATTTGCTGTGGCCTCTCCATCTCACCCTCTCTCTCTCTCTCTCTCTCTCTCTCTCTCCCCCGCACAAATTCCCTCCACATCTTAACATCCATTCCTGTCTAGCCCCTCCACAACAATGGCATCTCAAAAGAGCTCCAATTGCCTTGTGACCCTTAACTTCACCCCCTCACTCCCCTTTTTCAAAACTCTGACAACAAGGAATGCTGCCAGAGCAAAGATGGAGGGAGGTATTCAAACTGCATTGAACACAAAGCAGACAAACAGGAAAGCTCAGGGAGCTGAAGCAGTACATACAAAACGCAAAAGCAACACATGGCCAAAGGTCTCATAACAAACCCCAGAGGCTGAAATTTATTTGCTCATGAAATTAAAGGGTCTTCCAATTCTAAAAATAAACATTAGTTTCCTCTTCATGCTCTACAGTTTGTCCTCTGTGGCTCCGGAGCTGCTGTTTAAATGATTATGATTAGCCTCTGATACAAACTGGGGAGATGGAGTTGAAAGACAAGGGCATTTACCAAGCAATGAGTACTGACAAACTGACCCTGTTGTATTGCATTATGGGAAATGTAGGATCAAGCATTTTTGTGACTTGAGCCATATAGGCTATAGTCCCCCGACTTTATGGAAATTCAGTTCTAAATTCACCTGCACAGCTGCATGGATGTGTCTACCTCATTTCCACTTTCAGGAGTTGGTCTGGGGGTATGATTCTCGCTTTGGGTGCGAGAGGTCCTGGGTTCAAATCCCGGGTGAGCCCTTATTGACACTGGCACTGCATTGCAAGTATAAAGGACAAAGAAATCTTTGGTCATGTCTCCTACTACAATAGAACCTAATGTATAATTCATTGGGCATTGTTGAAGCTGTAGCGTTGCTTTAGCTATAGATTATGTAAATGTATGACTATGACATACAGCAGTATATCAAATCTGTCTCACCAACAACAAGCCCAAGACTGCAGGTGAAAAGTCTTTTTTTCTCAGGAAGGTTCAAACTGAGTGAAATGAGCTGAAGTCTCTGAGCAGCAGCCATGATCAGAGCTGCTACACTTCTCCACATGATAAGGAAAGGAGCTTCAGAGCTTCCTGTCTTATCTCCACTGGACCAACACTGGACCTTCCTTTAGGAAAGGAAAGGAGAAATGCCGTCCCACAATTCCACGCATTGTAGCTTCATTTTGACAGAGCCACATAAATGTAGAAACAACAGAGCAGCTGTTTTATGTTCATGACATGATTCAAAACTTCCAAACTTTCAAAACCCAAATCCATATATATAGATTTCTTCTCTTTCAAATCTGTCCAGTTAGGAGTCATCATGAAGAACAAGAATCCACCTGTTGGATCCTTCGTTGGCCAGGAAAAGAATGATGCATTTCTCGGCCGCATTGGAAGGAGCCTTGGAAATGGGACAGCCTCGTGGCGTCACTGTGACGCGGTGGTCTTCAGATGCAGCCTCTGAGGGACGCAGCCCCTGAATTAGGACACAGCGATAGAATCCCTAAAGGAAATGAATAACAGGAAATAAGCAAAACATATTGAAAACATATATGTCACTGTTTTCACCACAACAATAAACAATGATGAAAAAAAACTGGCCCATAGTTGATCCTAACTGACAGCTGACATATGGTATCTAATTTACAGACTTCATATTTTGTCCTGGTGCAGAGGAAGAAAACGCACAGAGTCTGAATGCCCTCAGTACATGTTGTTGATATCTATGTTTTTTTCATATTAAGTTTGATATTTCTTGTATTCAAGTGGAAACTTTATACCAATGTTGTCACTAGGGAACCGGGAACCTGAGAAATGAAATGCACCAGTTGACTGCAGGTAACTGTATGAATGTCACTTCAAAGGGGAACGTTACTGAGCGAAGCGAAAACAGGTTAACTGAAAACGAGGTGTAGTGACAGCTGAAGCCACAGTAAGAGGCTGTGATACCTACAGCACGGTGGTGCACTTCCTCCCTGGCAGTATTAGTGTGGGTAGCAGGAGTCCCAGTAAGAGGATTCTGGTCCAGTCAAGCATCTTAAAGAACAGTGGCTCCAGATACATGACCAAATCTCCGAGGTTTCTCACTGAGGGAGAAACACTGTTGCCTGACAGCGGCTTGCCAAAAGAAATCTCTGTTGTGACTTCACTAATTGCTCCGGTTGTCTCTAATACCTGATTAGTACAATAAAGTGATTTACGTGTCAACTGGGGCCTTTTTCATTCCCTCACTCTGCGGGCCTTTGTTCTGGCTCTTATTAAGATGTTGGTCTGGAGTCTGTGACTTACTGTACAATATAGTTTATTTCCAATAAGGCAGCTGGTTCTGTGACTAAATCTCCAAGCTCAGCATGAGAATGTCTGCGGTTCAGAAAAACAGATGACCTGTCCTCTAATGATATTTTCTCTATATGGAATAAAGAGATTGTCAGGCCTCAATCTGTTGTCCTGCTCACTGGCCTCCTGTCTGCAGTAATCTTGATGAGGAGCTAATAAGCTGGAGAGAGACAGCGGCTCCCAGTCGTGGCCCCCCCCCAGTGGGCCCCACGAACTTCCAAAACATCCCCCATTAACCCTTCATCACCCAGACCTGGTCTGAAGCATGCTTGCCCAAATGCTCAAGTAATGAAAGGGATGTGAACAAAGCCAGGAGGGATCAAAGCAAACTTCCTCCAGTAATATTTTTAAAGTAAATATAATAGTGAAATACTGCATTCCACTTTAAGATTGTGTCTGTCTGTCAGCTTAGCTCTGACATTACTTCTAGGAATTCACAGCAGGGGAGTCAGGACAGCAGACAGACCTGCATCTCTGTTCCCTGCAGTTTGTGGCATAAGAGATGTCACAATACAACACTAAATGTTTAATATGCAGCATAACAATATAAATAACATAAAAATCACATGCAAGGTTTGTAAAATTTAACGTAAAGGTGCACTCAGCTCCTCAACAATAAAAGTGTCTTTACAACACAAAGCCCCAAGATTAGATCAAAATACTAACCTTCCCAAAAACAAACTCACCATTAATCCAGTTACCACATACTGACAGCCGTGCAGTGAGCCTGGAGTCTTAAGAGCTCCTGAGGGTTTGGAGACCTGAGCGTTGGTTTGCTTTGCTTTGCCTGGTAATCCAGGTTTAGCACTGCTCATCAGCAGCGTTTTTGGCTCGTAACATTTTGTGGACATGTCAGTTTGTTTACATTACACAATAGCTGAACATAACAACCCCGTCTCCTAGAAATGCCCTACAATTAACTACAACAGCAAACACCTTCTATAGAGAAAATATTTGCAACATT
Organism: Seriola lalandi dorsalis; assembly: GCF_002814215.2. Classification (NCBI taxonomy): domain Eukaryota; kingdom Metazoa; phylum Chordata; class Actinopteri; order Carangiformes; family Carangidae; genus Seriola; species Seriola lalandi. The sequence continues at coordinate 838,308 of NW_019525658.1, forward strand.
TTCTGTGAACATGATGAGGAGATGTTATATTCATACATTTATCATGTCGCAAATACATTGACACTGAATCATATCATTCATAGACAACATATTTGTGGGTATTGTCCTTAAAAAAAATGGTATGATTTTGCAGGACTTAATCTGCCTGTACTGAAAAACTTCACAGTGTAAATAAACACACGGTTATTTACATTAAAAAACAAACTAAAAAACTAAACAAAAAAACAAGCAGCAGCCTCTCTAGCAGCAAAATGAAGCCAACACCCAAGAACCAAAACAAGCAGTTCCTCTAACGGCCACTAGAGTCTGGCTCCAACACTGAGTCAGTCCCCATAGACTCCCATGTTAAAATGTCCAACTTTACAGCAGAAATAAACATGTTTACAGCCTGGTACAAAAACAGCTTTGGTCTCTAGAGCTCATTTCAGTCAGGCACTGCCAAGATGGTGACGGTGGGTGGAGCAGCTCACTCTGACCTAAGCTGTGATGTCACAGAGGCTACGTCCATCATTATTTACATACTATGGTCGTTTGCTTTGGCCCACTGCCGTCCAAATCTGTTGCAAATAAATGTACCACTTGTATATAATAGTAACTATAGCAGTAACTGTAACAGTGCTTTTATTAATTCAAGAAATGACATAATCCAGCCAGCTATTATATTTCCATCAAAAAACATATTTGTTGTTGCAGTTTTGTTGTATAGAAATATAATTTTCTGGAATAATTCAATTTATTTCCAATTTTAAGTGTTTGTCATCAACCATTTTCATTCAATTATGTTCGAGTTAAAATGAAGAATAGTAATGTAATAAAGTAATAATATGTAATAAAGGTCATTAGCTTTCCATTCAGTGTAAACAGTCATATAAACAGAGACACAGTTTTCAACAAGTGACTATTAGTTTTGAAATGAAAACACACCATGATATAAAATGTTTTACAAATTACAGTAAAAAAAAAAACTGTCAAATATTACAAACAGTAAAAGACCATAAAATCCAAAATATTAAATCACTACAGTGACATGCTATTTGAATTACTGTAAGTCAATTTTATTTTACTGTGAAAATATAAAACTTTGGTAAAATTAATGAAAAAAATACCATATTATCACAAGCAAGTTATTGTCCTAAAAATAACAGTATTCTGTCTACATTACATATTTGGTTGCACATTTAAATTTACAGTATAAAACCTTTATATAAAATTTTTAACATTTTGTTCCTGTAGAAATGACAAATGTTTTTTAAATGGTTAGTTGTGTTAAATAATATTAATTTCAAGGTAAAATATATATGTTTAAATATGCTGCAATTTACTGTCATTTTATGTCATGTGCAACACTCAATGTGCTGCAGTCAAAAATATGACCTTTGCACAAAAACAATTTTCTGCTGCTAGGTCTCCCAATCAAAACAATGACAAAAGGTGTTTGGTGATGCAATGAAGTAGCGTGGGATCATGGGAATTGTTGTCTTCACCACAATCGCCATCATTGCAGTCCTCTTCTCCCTGTTACAATTCCTTCAGTGTCAGTCGTTCAGGCGCTTTTTACTCCACCTTGAACAGCCATACAGGTACTGGCTGTGGCGTAGTGGACCTTCGTCGCCATGGTTACAATAATAAACATTCATGGTTTGGTTAGGTTTAGGAAGACATTGTGATTTGGGTTAAAAGAAGTACTTAATTTGCTGATATAATGTTGTCATGGTTACAATAATACACAATGTGGTTAAGTATGTCGACATCAGTTGGCGGGTGTGGTCAGCATCAAACATGAAGTGTACCCCATCTCTGGAAAAGAAAGAGGAAAGAGAAATGACATTTGCTTCAGATTGGTTTTAATGTAAGGGTATACAATTTGAAATACTAATATACTGTAAATATTAATGATGTAAAAATATGTATTATGTAATATTGTACCAAAATAAACATATTGTTTTGAAATTGTGGTAACATTTTTTAAATTAGGACAAATATGGTTTGGTAATTTGGGACAATTTCAGGTAAATTGGGATAGTGGTAAAAAGCTATTGAGATGAAGTGTAGCACTAGTGTATTGATATAAACTTTTAATGATTTATTCACAGACTTCATATTGATGCCAAGACCCCAGATTAGTATAGGCCTTGTATTTGGTCAAATTAGCCAATCCCAATCATGTTCTCTGACAATGGTGAACAATAAAACATAATCCAGATGTTGTTTAGTGTGCAAGTAGTGGCATAAAAAGTAATTTAGTCTAATCGAGCAGCAATGTTAGTTCCTGCTGATGCAGGTATAGCTTACAGAACACTTGATCACTTTGTTTATAGTTTAACTATTGCAGAATAGAATGGCTCCCAGCAAACAGGCTTGAGGGAGAGAGAGCAAGAGAGACTGAAAAAACAGAGAGAAACTGCAGGGAAGATGAAGTACAACACGTGGAGTGAGAGCAGAATGAAGGCAGCCATCGATGAATACAGAGGAATGATAAGGGCATGTAGCAGACCAGCCAGGGCATGACGTATTCCATGAACCTATCACCACACATCGTTATAGCCTAATACATCATTTCAAATAACCTTAGCCACATGTTTAAGATTAAACAAAACAAGAAAAAAGTTTAAAATGTTCTTCAAAATACGTCATTATAGTTGAAATCATGGTCCTACACGAATGAAACCGTGTCCCAAATGACCAAATCACTGAAAAATAGCTTTGTGTCAGCTACAGCAAAATGGTGAGCCATGCTTTGTAAACATACATACTTCACATAAAGGAAGTAGACATCTTGAGGAATTCAGAAATGTATCACATGTTTAGAAATTGAAGACAAGAAGGTGATTAGAAGACAGAATTACAAAAATGTCCCAGTATAGCTGGATTCACCCTACATCATGCTAAGAGGGGAACTTAGAGATTCTTTGCAACAGGAACAACACCTGTGGGAGAGGTAAGGTGAATGATAAAAAGGGTGGGAGGAGACAGAATGTCATATGAGGAGGAAACAGCAACATCCAGTTGGGATAAGGCAGAGATCACGGCCAGGTCATTAGCACAGATACATAGTTCAGAAAATATGTTAGAGCAAATAGTATCTGGGTGTGTGAAGACACATGATACAAATCACAAAGCATTTTCTTTGGCAGAGATGAGAGCAATAAAAAGATCAAGACTAATTGACATACATATAAAACACTGTACTTTGATGTTTCTACTTTTATATTTTTCTGTAATTATTTATTTATTCATTCATTCATACATACATTTCTGTATTCCCACATTTTTTTTATTTCTGTATTTCTTTATAACTACTCCTGCCTTGACTTGACTGTTACACAGTAGCATTGCCTTTATCTCACTACTAGCTGCTTAGCTAAACTAAATCTATTCAATTCAGTTTTATTTACATAAAGCCAAATCATAACGTACATTCTTTCACCATCTCTTCGTAATTTACCACAAGCAGCGGTTGACTGTGAAATCTCTGCAAACCAAATGTAATGCTTAATGTGTGCAGCTTGCAGCTGCAGGTTATTTACCATCAACTACTCTGCACTTTTGCTCAAATCAGCATGAATCATAAATAAACCTAATTTTTTTAGTTTGAAATGAGTCATTTAAAGCTTTTGGAAGAAAATTTCTAAAAATCTGTTCCAGTAGTGATGTGACCTCATCGATGCTCTTTTCTTCCCTACAGACAGGATCCAAGGTTCTGGTGGAAAGCCTAAAACTAGCAGAGTTGGTCCATATATTTCTGACTTTAGAATGTAATAATTATTAGTTGATGTCATAGTGACATCATGAAGAAATCACCCTCAATATTATAGAAAGTATTATCACTAGATTTTGTACATAGCAGTTTTGTCTCCATCCTGTTGTGAAGTAACTACAGTACAAAAAGGCCTCAATGAACAACTATCGAGCAGGAAAGATTAGATATACATATACAGTATATAAGTAATATATATAAGGAAAGAAAACAAAATAATGTGAAGTTTTCTCTGAACCCTACAAGGAGAAAGTGTCTCTAAGCTCCTAGAGACTCATTACAGTGATCAACAGTGATTACACTGATAGTTCAGATCAAGTGACTGGAGGCTCCAGACGTTCAGTTCTCCTCCCACCAGGTACAGACACGATACGGTACGTACAGAGACGTCACTGCCTCTCTCCGCCTGTCAGGGAGCTCAGTGAAGCTCAGTGATCCAGCAGCTCCACACCAGCTGTTCTCCCTGGATGATCCACAGGAGGGCGCTCAGGAGACAGAGGAGCACCAGGCTGGCACACACACACACACACACACACACACACACACACACACACACACACACACACACACACACACACACAGAGTGTGTCAGAACAGCAGTGAAAGACTTGATAATAATTAACCTTATTTATGGAGCACTTTTCATACAAGAGATGAAGCTCAAAGTTTACAATACAATTTTTACAATACGTAAGTTAACAATAAAAAAAAAATCTAATAGTACAATAAAATCAGGGCAGATTGAAGGACAATGAAAACAAGACAATAGAAAGACAGTAGATAATAACAAACAGAATGCAGTAAGAATAGTAAAATATGAGAGAATCAATTAAAAGCCAAGTCATGAAAAAGGTTTTCAGCTGTTTAAAATGTTCAGAGCATAGCTTCCAGCTCTTCGCAGGTTCTTCCATAGTTTTGGAGCATAGTTTAAAAAAAAATCTGCGCTCTATGTTTTCTTGTGCATAAAATTGTATAAAATTGTATTTTAAAGCCTGAGAGCTGGTGAAGGATTATAAAACCCACAGAGAATCTGCAATCTTAAAGTGTATAAGATTTTTAAAAAATGATAACAAGAACCTGTCGACTGTTTTCAAGAATATCCATCACAGGGTAAACCTGTGTACCACCAGCTATTAGTCAAATGTTTTAGAAATAAATCAGAACCTGATTTAACGTGTGTAGGACATGTGACCGTACTGTTATATTTTTCAGTTCAGATTTCATTTTCCCCCAAACTGGACTGACAAAAACAGGAGTAAAACAGTTCCTGGAGTAAGTAGGAAATATGTGAAGAGTTACTGCTTAATACAGAGGTGATACAGGGCAAACCACTTACAAGTAAGTGTACAAATCCTGAATTAGATGATTGCACCTCAATCAAAATGTCAGTCACAAGTTTAGATACAAATTCAGTGAAATCTCATAAGAATCCCCAAATTTAATTTTCTTGGACATTCTTTTATTTGACATTTCTGTAATATCTTTATCTCCCATATAGGAGTTCTCTCACATGTGACTGGACCTCAGCTCCCTCAGCATTCAGTGGCTCACTGATTCCAACGGATCACTCTCTATTTGAGAGTTCAACGCCTCACTTTCCACCAAAATGCTACAGCACGAAGTCAGGCATAAAAAATCTGGCCACTGTTAATACATCACAGCCAATATCAATCTCAACTTGATGAGATTCACTTCATGAATCTCAAAACCTGTAAGTGGCCACAGACACTTGAAATATTAACTGCTTCCCAAAAAAACATATTTTTGGATAAGATCCAGCAATTAAATCAGTCTGTTGAAGAACTCAAGTGGTGTACTTACATTTACTTGTACTTGTTCTTCCATTTTATGTTGTTACTTCACCTCAAAAGCCATGACACTTAGCTGACACCTATTATTACTAATTCTCCTCTGAAGAAGCAGAGTGGTGACCTCCAGTGGAGGATCTTACACAGATCTATTTGTGAGTAATATTTCTGCTGAAATATATATACGTTACCTGCTGCATTACATTTTTAAACAGTAGAAGCTAAATGAGGAATCTTCCTGACTCGCAGAGACTGACTGCAGGCTGAACCTACGTGATGCAGTAAACCTTAATTAAACCCAGACCCAGACTTCTGCTTCCACAAGGCCATGAGGAATATACAGGCTTTTCTGCATCAGTTGGGGTGTAAGGAAATGTGATGTCATTGACTGATCGTGTGTGTGTGTGTGTGTGTGTAGGCATATGTGGTTTATGAATATGTTGTTATATATGCTATCTATAACCTTTACAAATACTGACCTAACAAATCAGGATGTGTGAGTGTGAACTTCGAACAGTGCCTCTGTAGGTGGGAGATTGACTCACTAAATTATACAGATTTCCCCACCACAACTTGGCGGTAGACATCAAAAAGTTTGGAATACACACTGTTTTAACCTCTTGTTAAAAATATGTTAATACAATTTTCCAAAACATTCTTACATGTCATACATTACAAAATACATTCCTTGCATTATTTAAAATGTAGTACTGCTGCACAGGAGGCATAAACTTTGGACGTAAGTTCTGCACCAAAACTGAACAAAGCTCTCCAACTCAAACAGATGGACCAGCACGTCTGGATTTGAGATGACCCGGTATGTAGTCTCGGAGTTCATAGGCCATTCAACTCCCCTGGACATAGTAGAGCCGATTCAGAATATGCTCTCCCAAATCGGAATGAAAAACCTTGTGCAGCTGTCAATGGACAGGCTAATGTAAATTGGAGTGTTTGATTTACTTTAATCCGAACCTGTCCAAGTCATCAAGTCTCTGCTAATCATTGGGTCATGCGGACTACATGCACTCTCCATAATTTATTCATTCAGGGATGGCTACAGGGCGAGCTCTCCATGCTGTATTATCTCTTTAAAAACACTCCCATGCACAGAGAAGACTTAATGCTTAAATTCAACCTTTGTGAGAGAGGACTGATACTGTGGCCTCCCGTGATAAACTACGTGGATGCAGTCTCAAGAGGAGAATTACCAGAACCATATATATATATATACTGTATATATATATATATATATATGTATATACAAAAAACATGCATTCAGAGAACTGTCTTGATGTTGCAACAGTAAAGATGATGAGGTAATACATTATTTTATAGGTTTGTAATTTATTAATCATTTCCTGGGAAGTTTCCTGGACATACATGTCATTGGGTACAAATGATAAACAAAACAGAGAAAACAGTGCTCACTTGGTAATTCCTTTAATTACTTAATTGAAAATAATTGCAGGTGAAACCTAGAGTAGGTCATGAGTTTGGATCTACCATTGCAATAAATAATAAATACTGGTGTTCATTGGGCTTGTGTTGGTCCGGTAGTCCAGGGCTAAGTATGGATAATTAGTTAGCACACTAATAACACAGGAACTGGTTTTGACACTATATCAATCTGATGGTTTTTATGTAAACACAATCAGATGATATTCAATTATGGCCCCCCTGCATCCATTGATGACCTTATGGTTGCAGTGAAGAAACAATGTGGACTTCAGGGCAATTTTAGACTTCAGTTTATGGATTCCTTGTTTGGAAACAAGTTCCTTAATCTTACCTCAGTGTCAGAAATAGAAAACAAGGAACCTTAAAGTCATTGATCTGTCACAGCCCACCACTATGCAGCATGATGATGAGAGGTCTACTGTTCTCAATCCATTCCTAAAACCCCAACCATTAAGTCCTTCCTCCGTAAATGACTCTTCATCCCTCTCAGGTGAAACTGTGGATACGGATGTACTGTCATCAGGTGAGTCTACAAGCTCATCGTCCTCTTAGCCTGCTGTTTTTCATGTGCCCAAGTTCTCCTATGATGCTGAATTAAAACACAGCAGGCAAATTTAGCTTATATTCAAAATGACACTTTACTTTTTCCAGATCCCAAGTTGAAGTCAGCTATACTTGATGGTTCAGTGCAAGATAAAGACTATGTCAGTGATAAGGAGATGGAACAGGTAGCCAGAGTCTATCTAGCATCTATGTTTAACTGAGAAAGGGTCCTGCACTGGATGTGGAGGATGGAAGACCAGTTTAAAATATAAAACAATCAAACTACTGCACACAGCTGAGAAAACTGGGCTGCCCAAAGGTGACAGTAAACCTTCTTAAAAAAACAAACCTCTAGGAAGACGCAGTGCAGCATTTGGTGCCAAAAAGGCAAAGAGAGCACAATTTTTACCCCACATACCCATCAGCAGAGACTGCGCAGAAGTGTGGCAGGCAGCAGGACAGCAGGAGCATGGATCTGAAGCACAGAAACAGCGGGATTACAAAGAGTCCAATAAGACACAGAAAACAGGCAGCAAACTGAGCTTGGCCAAAGCGTTTGTACCACTCGAAGAGGCAGAACAATCCGGCAAAGAATGGTGAGTTTAACCGGTCTTTTATGCTGCAGCTGGATGTGGAGTTGATTGCATGATGAGAAGCAGTTGTGTATGGAGACCGGCGGGAACAGGAACCTGGAAGACACACTCAGCTGACACACACACACAAATACAGGCACAGAGAACAAACTGAAAGCCAATAAACACATGAAGGAGGGGAAAACAGCAGAGCGCAAGAGTGAAAGAAAAGGACCACAAGGTCGAAATCATAACAGTATTATTTCAAATTTTGTCAAACATGATACAAAGTACAGCTTGTTATGTCTTATTAATGAACTATAAAATCAAGTGTGACTGTAAGTTTAACAACATGATGAAATGACAACTAATTTAAACAGGTTGTAACTGTTGAACAACACACACACACACACACACACACACACACACACACACACACACAGTGTCTGGACTGTCTGGCTGCAGGACTTTTGCTTCATGTTTGTTTCCTTGTTTGCTCGTGTGCTTCCAGGAGAAAGTAAGTATATTTTCTGCTTCTTGTGTCTAGCATTGTAGTGTAGTATACAGCACTGTATACTTTCATGTGAGGTTGCTTGAATCCCTTTAATAGTTTGACGGTCATATCATGTTGATTATTGCTGATGTTCTTCTGTCATTTTTTGTAATGTATATAGTAATGTAATGTAATGTATATTTATGTATGGCTGTCCTGTCAGAATGCTTATTGTTTATAGCAGCAGGGTAAGTGTCCGTTAAAGGGCAGTTGCACAGTTATTCAACTCACTCTGTGTGTACGTCAGTAATAGGTGTGAGCCTTTTACAAGCTAAGAGGTTGTTCCCCTTTGATATTCCCTGACAGTTATGAGGACTGTATTTTCATTTATTCATATTTGTGTTGTTTATCATTTCATTACATTACTCTTGCACTGAGTTTTATGTCATGTTATTTATGTGTAACCCCATGAAAATTTCAGTTAGGTTACGAAATGTATTTTATTATCGGTTTATGTAAATCGTTTTCAATTCTATGCACATCCACTAAAAGAGCTGTGTTGTGACGGTAGTTCCCTGAAGCAGCCACAAGGGGGTGCTTCCTGTATAGACAATGCAGGAAATGCAGTGATGCGTGCATTGCATGCTGGGAGGGAGACGCGATAGTTGCGCTCCGACACTGATATAGTCGCGAGTACCACGAGTGAGAGTTTTGCCATTTCATGGGAAGGGTGTTGTTATATTTTTGTGGATACCAGTATTAATGTGTGTCCGAGTTGTGAGCGATGTTCCAGGACGGCTGTGACGGAGGAACTGCCGTGTTTTGTTTGTTCTTTTCACCGAGGACTCCGATTGGTTTGTTGGCTGGATCCATATTGATTTGGACAGCGTTGACATTGAACAGGGATCGAGGGGGGATGCTCCACACACACACACACACACACACACACACACACACTACCAGGGTAGACTACATATTGACAGACTTGGACTTGAATCGCAACAGACATTGGACTGACTTAATGAAACCTTGAACTGTGAGAACTTTTCTACATTGAACTCTGAACTTGAGAACAGCTACAAGCTGAAAAGTGGACGCTTTATTTTGGTTTGTTATTTTCTTTTATTGTTTTGAAGGGGATTTGAAACAGATTCTTCTTTTGTTTGTGTAAATAAATTTGTATGCTTATCTTGTACTTATCGTCCCTCGCTCCTTGAGTCGAACCAGTAACTAACTTACTAGGTTACATACACTCCAGGTGGTACAGGAGGAGTAATACACAAGTATTACACACTACC
>NW_019525658.1:848256-851731 GCF_002814215.2 Seriola lalandi dorsalis
TTCTTGTGTCTAGCATTGTAGTGTAGTATACAGCACTGTATACTTTCATGTGAGGTTGCTTGAATCCCTTTAATAGTTTGACGGTCATATCATGTTGATTATTGCTGATGTTCTTCTGTCATTTTTTGTAATGTATATAGTAATGTAATGTAATGTATATTTATGTATGGCTGTCCTGTCAGAATGCTTATTGTTTATAGCAGCAGGGTAAGTGTCCGTTAAAGGGCAGTTGCACAGTTATTCAACTCACTCTGTGTGTACGTCAGTAATAGGTGTGAGCCTTTTACAAGCTAAGAGGTTGTTCCCCTTTGATATTCCCTGACAGTTATGAGGACTGTATTTTCATTTATTCATATTTGTGTTGTTTATCATTTCATTACATTACTCTTGCACTGAGTTTTATGTCATGTTATTTATGTGTAACCCCATGAAAATTTCAGTTAGGTTACGAAATGTATTTTATGTAAATCGTTTTCAATTCTATGCACATCCACTAAAAGAGCTGTGTTGTGACGGTAGTTCCCTGAAGCAGCCACAAGGGGGTGCTTCCTGTATAGACAATGCAGGAAATGCAGTGATGCGTGCATTGCATGCTGGGAGGGAGACGCGATTTGTTTGTTCTTTTCACCGAGGACTCCGATTGGTTTGTTGGCTGGATCCATATTGATTTGGACAGCGTTGACATTGAACAGGGATCGAGGGGGGATACTCCACACACACACACACACACACACACACACACACACACACTACCAGGGTAGACTACATATTGACAGACTTGGACTTGAATCGGACATTGGACTGACTTAATGAAACCTTGAACTGTGAGAACTTTTCTACATTGAACTCTGAACTTGAGAACAGCTACAAGCTGAAAAGTGGACGCTTTATTTTGGTTTGTTATTTTCTTTTATTGTTTTGAAGGGGATTTGAAACAGATTCTTCTTTTGTTTGTGTGAATACATTTGTATGCTTATCTTGTACTTATCGTCCCTCGCTCCTTGAGTCGAACAAGTAACTAACTTACTAGGTTACATACACTCCAGGTGGTACAGGAGGAGTAATACACAAGTATTACACACTACCCCGCTACATATGTTTAATATTATAGCTTAATTTCTGTACATATTCTACGTTTCTTCTCTTTAATATAGAAACCACCTTCACATGGCAGTATCCTAATCCACCTGCAATAAATGAGTGGTATGTCAATCAGAGTGTGTGTTATTAACTGGATTCAAAGACCCATTGTTCTTGTTTTTACCAGATAACCTGAGGAGAGTGCACATCCATACAATCAGCACATAAGAGTTCATTCATCATCACTGAGGTCACACAAACTAACACCTCCTTTATACACACACACACACACACACATGCACACACCACTAACACAGTACCCAGAGAGAAATAGACAAAGCTGATTCTTATTGGCTAATTAGACTCATTAACTCTTACCGTTATTACCCTCAAGTATGAGAGCATCTATAAGGCAAATCAACTGTGTTTGTGTGTGTGTTCCTGTCTTCTATGATTGTGAGGACAATTTTGTTAAGAACCCATTTTTTTACACATATATGTACACACATGTATTGACAGACACACAAACCATCTCCACCTTTGGATATTCACCTTATAAGAAATCATCATTTTGGCATCTAATTTTTCAAAGCACTGTACTTCAATTAATATGAACTGCTGGCCACAGTCGCCAGTGGCAACCAGTGTCTCAGCAAGTGCTACTCAGCAGGCGTTACTGGGTAGAAATCATGAATCATTCACCTCACTATTGTCGCTGATCTAGAGGAACTGCAAGATACGCATCAGAATATATTCTTTAAATACCTAGTCCTTGATCAAAAAAAGGTTAAAACACCAGCTGTAAGCTTGTCTGGGAAGAGACAGCTAGAGGTTGAGAATGACTGGGCTATGATCAGATATTAATAATAATAACATTATTAATAATAATAATATGTGATCATATAATAATAAAAAATATTATTATTATTATCTAAATATGGGTTCAGATAGCAAGTAAAGTCGTACCCTATCAGTATTAGCTTGAGTCATCACCTGGGATCTAATCAAACACCTTACAAAAGAAAGCTGGATCATCAGTGTTTGGTTATATTTACCAATGTAACAGGAAGTATATTACTATACCCGTTGAGAATTAAAAACGTGTCCTTTGGATCAATTGTGGATGAGTGGAAAGGAAAAGGCACAGTCTTAAGAAAGAGGATAGCGACTCCTCTAACTTTAGATATGAAGGTTGACTGATAGACTTGTGAAATCCAATTAGTTCTGGCTTTAAAGTGAGTTTCTTGTAAGAAAATGATAGATTTCAGTGAATTTAAATGTGCACACTTTACCTCGTTCCAAGAGACCAAGGACAAGAATCCTGACTGTAGTTCATTTGTGGTATCCTTTGCATATTAACGAAACTTTCCCATTCAGTCCGGCAGCCAGTAACAATCAAGAAAAAAGAAAAAAAAGAAAAAACGGTTAACAGGTATACGAACAAGCCCCCACCCAATGCTTCCCCAACTGAAGCAGAGCTCCCCCAATCATCCAAAACATCTGGGACTGCCAGACAAAAAGCAGAGAAAAACACCTCCAGCTACCATGCCCTCGTTCGCACACACAAACAAAAAAAAAGTTGAACGTAGAAAACAAAAACTGTCATGATAAAAGTCTGCTCAGAGAATGTTTAGGCTCTTCATTTATATTGTGAAAAGTGTTTTCATTTTGGCACCCATGGTAACGGGTTAGAGTGAAACACTGCCGATGTGACATGCACATCTCACACCTCATGGCTGCGTGGCATGATCTGAAATTAATTTATTATGAAAAGAAATCCAACATTTCAGTAACCTTCAAGCATGCGTGCTTCTCTGCAGTAGGTCAGCAGCCGCCACGCACATGCAACGCAGGCAGTGTGTTCCTAGCGTTACACTCCATGCAACTCATAGATTTTGCTGGGTTTGGAGACAGCTTTAACCTTGTCCTTTTCCAGTCAGAGAAGCTTCTGATCTGATACTCTTAAATGTATAACAATGTCATTTTACAAAAACCCAAAAACAAGAGCAGAAATCTGAGATCCAGAGTGCGAGGAGAAGGACTCAAACTGAAGCACAGCACATTTGTGGAGCAACAGTATCTGAGCGCATACAAACAGTTTTGAGCAAGAGCTAGGGCTATTTGAGAAAGAGGGCAGGGTTTTGAGGGAAAGCATTACAACATCTAAACGTGCAATGAAGAAATAATGGTAATAATGCAATACCACACTCTTGAACAAAGATAAGGAAGAAACTCCACACAGATGAATGTTTTGTTTCTTGTTGAGCAATGTTAGATATTAGCAGATCACAGTCGCAGCATCTCAATAGATGTTAACTGATAAGTTAGTCCAGCACAGCAGTTAGCCTCGGAGTCTCATTAGCCTCGGATATTGTGTTTCGTCTGTTTCAATGCC
>NW_019525658.1:851770-857243 GCF_002814215.2 Seriola lalandi dorsalis
ATTTTAAAAAATTTAAAAAAAAAAAAAAAAAAAAGGTCAGTTGGTCTGTTGCTGCTTCCCGCCTCAGCTGCTACAGCGTATACTGACCGGGATACCTCGTACGCTGACGGCTAAGGTAGACTAGTCGCTATTAACAATGTTGTCAAAAAAGAGGAAGGTCGACACTGAAGGTCGCATCTTTCAGGAGAGATGGAAAGAAAATTATTTATTTTGGGAAGTAGGAGGCAAACCCGTGTGTCTTATTTGTTCTCAACAAGTGGCTGTAGCAAAGGAGTACAATTTCAAAAGACACTATGAGACCCATGCCGAGAAGTACAGCGAGTACACAGGGCAGCGGAGGACTCAAAAGCTAAACGAGCTAGCATCATCCCTACAGAAACAGCAAGCCATATTCTCCAAATGTCGAGATACACATAAGGTTCGTTTTATTTTTATATATATCTCCTTCAACTCTTCTTTTTATTTTTACTGCACTGTTTCTGAACGAGGAGTGTCTCAATTTCGTTATAACTATACATTTTATTTTATTTTAAGGGGCAGTGAAGGCAAGCTACATCATCGCTTGGGAAATTGCTATGGCATCCAAGTCTTTCTCAGAGGGTGCATTCGTCAAGACCTGCATGCTAAAGGCAGCCGAGCTAGTGTGTCCTGACAAGCGACAAGCTTTAGCTAACATAAGCTTATCGAGACCCACAGTGACGGAGAGAGTTGAGGAACTTTCTGGTGATTTGAAGAGTCAACTAAAAGACAAGGTTAAGTCCTTCATCACATTCTCTATTGCTCTCGACGAGAGCACTGACGTGACTGATGTAGCCCAATTAGCGATATTTATTCGCGGAGTAGATGCTTCCCTGAATGTCACTGAGGAGTTTGTTTCAGTTGTGCCAATGACAGACACCACCACAGCTAATGACGTGTTTGTTAGCCTTGTCGGGGCTCTGGACAATCTGGAGGTTACTGGAGTCGCGCTGTCAGTGTGGCTACCGACGGTGCACCTTCTATGATAGGAAGAAAGGCCGGAGTGGTTGTGAAGTTGAGAGAAAAGGTACATGCGGCTAATCCAGAGCAAGTATTCTGGAACTTTCACTGTATACTGCATCAAGAGGCTTTGTGCTGCAGGAGTCTGAAAATGGACCATGTTATGAGTGTTGTTATTGAGGATACAGAGGACTTAACCATAGGCAATTTGACGCTTTTTTATTGGACAATGACATTCATCATGGCCTTCCCTATCACACCGATGTGCGTTGGTTGAGCCGAGGCGCAATGCTCAAACATTTCTACAAATTACGCACAGAGATAGCCGAGTTCATGCAGAGTAAAGGGAAGCCTGTGGTGGAATTGGACGACCCAGAATGGACCAGGGACGTTGCCTTTTTAGTGGACATTACCGAACCTAAATGTCCTGAATGTTAGCATGCAAGGCCGCAACAAACTCGTCACGGAGTATTACGATAGTGTCCGTGCGTTTCAAAGTAAACTTGCGTTATGGAAGACGCAGCTCTGCAAGCGCCATGCAGCCCACTTCCCCTGTCTAAAAACTCTGCCTGACAATCATCAGAGTATGGACAAGTATGCAAACCTTCTTTCCGGACTCATGGATGAGTTTGACAATCGATTCACGGTTTTCACTGAACTGGAAAAGGACTTTGCGCTTTTTCGCTCTCCATCCACGACGGACGCTTCCGAGGTCCCAGAGCCGATGCAAATGGAGCTGATAGAGCTGCAGTGTTGCACGCTGTTGAAGGACAAGTACGCATCTGTTGCAATCCAATCATTCTACAGATCCTTGCCACCAGAATACCCAGTTATCACGGCCTTTGAGGGTAAAATACTTTGCATGTTCGGGACAACATATTTATGTGAGCAGGCCTTTTCCGTGATGAATATTAATAAATCGAAAGTGCGTAATCGCCTGACACACGGACATCTCAATGATGTTCTGAAAATAGCGACTGCCCAGAACCCCCCGATATGGACAAGCTGGTTAAAGTTAAAAGGTGTCTGGCTTCGACAAGTAAAATGTAGCTGCAGGCTTGTCTCCCCATTTATCATAACTGATATGGGTGGGAGGGAATAAAAGGGGTTGGGGTTGACTAATGTAGGCTGTACAGTAGTCTAGTGCTGGGTGTGTAGAAATGTGGGTTGGAGTTTAAAGTTACTGATGATGCCTGGCAAAGTTAATGTGCCATCTGCCAATGTATGTTTAAGATAGGTCATATTTCATTTTTTAAGAACCTTTTTGTTTTACTTATTCCTACCGGATATTCAGTGCCTATTGTTGGATTACTTTATTCTGGCACTTACTTTCTGTGACTCTTTCTGTGGCGTAGTTATGCATTGGCATGTTTTCATGTGCAAGCCTTCAATAAATATGATGAAATAATTTAAGGTTTACACTTGTGTTATTTATAGGAAATGCGTTTTGTTGGCACCTATTCTATTTTGTTCCATTTCAAATTTATAAATGTAGACTAGGGCTGTCAACGAATATTCTAAATTCGAATATATATTCAAATAGTTTTTAAAAACAGACATTCGGAGGTGAAAATTAATATTCGTATTTGGAAAAACACACAGCCGTGGTGCAGCCGTCTGCTTTGCGAGTGGGTAAAGTTGTTTTAGAAAGACAAAACGCCAAAAATGTGAATTAAATCAGATAATTTCGTTAGGTAAAAATGTGTTATGAACATATGTGTTAGTAGTTCCTAGTCGGACCCGTTTCAGTGACGGACCGAGCCGAGCAACAACCAAATCACACACGAGTCTGCTTCAAAAGAGAGCTTGGTTAAATCTTTGTCTGTAAGTAATTACACGTCAGCTTTGTGTTTAGTTTGTGACGTACATGTTCACTTTAATAGTGCATTTTATTACGTTTGGAACTATCGGTTTTCATAAGTTACACTCGCGGTAAATTTCTGTTGTTTTACCGACGTAATATTTAACCTGCCCAGCAGGGGGCCTCGGCGCTGCGCCTCAGACTGACAGTGGATTTGTTGATTCATACTGATAACGGTGTAGCAGTGAGTTCTATTATACTGCAGATGTTTATTTCATTTCTATACATTATGAGTAACGTAACGTCGTATTGCAAGGGCAGAATAATATGCGTCTGTGGAGCTGCCCGGTGTGACTTTGAACACGAAGCGGGAGACAAACAGTTTGAATATATGCGTTTTTTAGAGGGAATATTCGAATTTCGATTTTTGAGCAATTTTGACAGTCCTAGCATGGATAGGACAATGTTACGTTTTCAGAGGTTACTGTAACTTGCTTTAGGCATCTATGTAATTGTAGGCCTCATTGTGAGGCTATTGTGGTGCCAATGCAATTTCTTTTTGATGTGTAGGCCTTAATGAATAATTTCAAACAGTGATGTTGAGTCAGTGTTTGGTCTTTTCAGTTCGAAAGTGTAATTCGGCCCGCTGAGGTCTCACTTGAAAAAAATCTGGCCCCCTGACCAATTTCACCCTGGCATCCCTGATCTAATTAGTGGATGACCCGCTCTACCTCCTGAGCCACAGCCGTCCCATTCAGAAATCATCTGAACAAAGATCATATTTAAGAGAGAAGCAGCCACAGAAGAAGGGAGCAGTGCTGGAGAACTTTGCTGAGCTGGGATCAAACAGAGTTTATGATACTTTACAGGATCATTTAACAGCCTGAATGATGAGCTTCACATGTCAGAGTTTCACTGTACAGTCTTGTCAGGCAGGAATGACTTCCTGTGGCACTCTGTGGTGGAATTAGTCTGTCACTGAAAGTGCTCCTGTGCTTGAGCAGCACACCATGGAGAGGGTGGGAGGTGTTGTCCAGTATGGTCTGTAGTTTAGACAGCATCCTCCTGTCTGAGTCCAGCTCCAACCAAACAATATCACCGGCCTGATGGATCAGTTTGTTAGGCAGCCACCATCCTCAACCTGCTGCCGCAGCACACAACAGCAAACCGAGGAGTGCTGCCACCACACAAGACAAGTTCTGCCTAGTCACAAGTTTGTCTGTGTGGTATTTAAATCTAAGCTTTTCGTCTGTTTGTGCTTTAGAACTCTCTCAATACTTATATAGTTTTAGTTACTTGAAAACTTTTATGTGTAATTCCATCAACTCCTCCAACCTGAACAACCACATAGGTTGTTTTTTTTTTTCAACTCTCTGATATGACCCACCGCAGCGTCTGCGAAGGTGTCCCTATGGCGACAGGTGTTCCAGACCTTGAGTGTCATGGTTATTATAATAAACATGCCAACTGTACTGACAGCGTCCTACCTACCCTCATCGCCATGGTTCATGATTTGGGTTAAAATAAGTTCTTCCTCAACATTAGATGAACTTTGTTGTCATGGTTACAATAATAACTTTGTCGAATGGTCGTGGATAATAGAAAGAACATAAAACAGCTACTTCCACATTGGAATCAAACAGCGCTCTCCTGTGTCATATTCATCCATCCACCACCACCTCCTCCTGACGTGGACTTTGTCTCTCTTTATACTACGTCACCGCACTTTTCCCTTTGCTCCTGTCATTACTGCGATCACTAGATGTCGCCTAGTAAAAAAACCTAACTATTATGTCATAATAACCTGCTGCACAGACGACGTATTGGCTCATCAACATTCCCTGTAATTGTGTAGACTATTGAACCATGTTGCTATGTTTACTGAAGTTAAGGCTTTGGAAAAATGGAGCATTGTGGGACAAGCTAACTTGGAAGGTAAAGGAGTAAGCTGACCTTCTTCCTTTAACTTTTTATTTACATTATTAACTGAGCTCCTGTATAATATTCAATATAAAACACTGACTGCACAGACACTGATGTTGTGGCTTTCTGGCTCTGCACACTGAGATTCTCCTCAACAAGTCTGATTCCTTATGACCTTATGACAGCGAGCAGACTGGGTGTGTCCATGTCTGTCTCTCTGAGCTGCAGAATCCAATACAATTAGAGGAATAATAATGATAATGATAATAATAGTAAACAATTCAAAGACACTTGATGATGATGGAATAATTAGTGTTGTTTGTTTGTATCTGTGTTTATGTCAGAACGATGGAGGAATCACTGCATGGTCTCGAGCTGCAGGACTGGATTCTTCAACACTGCAGCATTATTCACACACACACACACGCACAAACACACACACACACACACACACACACAGTTGATACTTCTGACTTTAGAATGTAATAATTATTAGTTGATGTCATAGTGACATCATGAAGAAATCACCCTCAATATTATAGAAAGTATTATCACTAGATTTTGTACATAACAGTTTTGTCTCCATCCTGTTGTGAAGTAACTACAGTACAAAAAGGCCTCAATGAACAACTATCGAGCAGGAAAGATTAGATATACATATACAGTATATAAGTAATATATATAAGGAAAGAAAACAAAATAATGTGAAGTTTTCTCTGAACCCTACAAGGAGAAAGTGTCTCTAAGCTCCTAGAGACTCATTACAGTGAT
>NW_019525658.1:857295-857874 GCF_002814215.2 Seriola lalandi dorsalis
CAAAGATAAGGAAGAAACTCCACACAGATGAATGTTTTGTTTCTTGTTGAGCAATGTTAGATATTAGCAGATCACAGTCGCAGCATCTCAATAGATGTTAACTGATAAGTTAGTCCAGCACAGCAGTTAGCCTCGGAGTCTCATTAGCCTCGGATATTGTGTTTCGTCTGTTTCAATGCCTCCAAGTGTCAAACAATAAGAGCTTTGAGCTAAATGATGATGATGTTACTAAGTAACATGCTTACAATGACAATACTAATACCTGCTAACAGGTATAATGTTTATCGTGTTCAACATCTTACTTTAGCATGTTAGAATGCCCATGCTAACACTTGCTAATTTAGCACGAAACAGAAAGCACAGCTGAGGCTGATATGGGGATGTCAGTAGTGTTGCAGGTAGGAGGTCCTAAACCAGTGATGCCATGGTTACGGCCCGCGGGCCGGACCGGCCCGATTGAACATCACATCCGGCCCGTGGGTTGATATGGGAGAGCATTTTTTTTTTTTTAAATCTAATGTTTTATTTTTATTTTAATTTTCGTGGAACCCGTCAGTTGCATAGACTGTTAAAAAAAAA
>NW_019525658.1:857894-861563 GCF_002814215.2 Seriola lalandi dorsalis
ACACACACACACACACACATACACACACACACACACACACACACATACACACACACCTAAAGACACACACACACAAAGACACACACACACACCTAAAGACACACACACACACACACACACGCCTAAAGACACACACACACACACAGTAAGCTTGAGTATACATATATATTAATATTATATATTATATTAATACTAATAATACTTTAAAAGTGTTCATGACAGCAGTCTGACCCACCATGGCAGGAAATAAACAGCCTCTCACTTCTACATGAAAACTCCAGTATTTACAAGTGAAGTCAGTATAATGAACATTATGTATAATAATGTTGGACTGAGCATGAGAACTATAAGCTGGTGTGATCAGGTGGTTTTTTTTTTTTTTTCAAGCGGCTGTTTGCATGAGATATCTGCCAGTTTACAGCCTGAGAAATACAGAGGCCAGAGGAAATACATATACACACATTTATATACTCAGAGAAAGATGGAAGCCCACCACTGCCAAAACATTTATTTGAACTTGTTAATTACTCTATGTTCAGATCTGATTTTGATTAAAGAAACTCAAAAACTTCTTCTGAATTAACAGCAATATTAATTTTTTATTCAATAAGTTTCATTCAAACTTCTTGCCTCATAATGCATCGTAGATTTAAATGAAGTTGATAAAAGCAACATGTAGTTCTGCTTCTTTTTCAAACTTAGTCTTTATTAATTTAAATCGGGTTAGTTTCAGCATCAAATATGTTTTCCATATATATTTATGTATTTTATGATTCCACAGCGTAAGCATGTCAGGAGTCAGTTATCGTTATAAGTGAATTACTGAGAGCTGAGCCTCTGACAGACTGCAGAGACCTGTGCTCGTTGAAATCAGCTATACCATATGTGTGTGTTGATCTTATAGAAAATCTAAAGTGCCTCCTAAACATGACAAACAACAGCTAAATTATATGTTGAGTGTTGTAAATAGCAGGGTGTGTTTTTACTGGGGTATGGAAATGCTTTTGAAATGTTAAGTGCTGCAGCTCAGAGCTGACAGCTTTGAAAACTGGTCATTTCTGCAGCTGAAGGCATTTTTCTCTCATGTGAAGCAGGTGATGCTCGACATGTCCAGGCCAGGCTGTTTCCTACTGTTTCTAATGCAAATACAGCTCCGTTACGGGCAGACCTTAGTGCAAAGTTCTACTCTATTCATGTCAATGGACTCACACATCAGGTACCCACAAACCAACTCCAGATAGGAGGCCACTGCCTTGCTCCAGGACAACGGCAGGCGTTTTCTTAACACCTAATGTGCCTGTCTTCAGACTGTGGGAGGAAAGTAAAGGCAGGTTCGGGGACATTTTTATGGCTTTATTTGATGAGGGAAATACAGGAGAGAGAGAGAGCGAGATAGAGACGTGCAGTAAAGACTCCAGCCGGAGGAGTCAAAGGTCAGACCTGCTGCTCAGGCTCATTCTGCCCATATGGTCTGAGCCTTGACCACTCAGGTCATCAAACACCAGAGGCCAGATGCATACGTGATGCATACACACAAAAACCAGGCCATTTCCTGCACGTAAATTGTTTTTTATGAACACAGGGAACGCACGGTTTTCCAGAATGTTCCAAAATACAGTGAAAATGCAAAATAAGCCAAGATGTGTCATTTAACATAAAATAACCAACTTCACAGAGCTTCATTCATTGTCATCATTATAAATTTTGATCTTTACACAGCAATAACAATTTTACAATTCATAAACAGAAATAATTGTGTTTGTGCTCAATGTTTAAAGTCCTTATTATTTATTGTGAGTCATTGTGTAACTGTTTGATACTATTTGAATATCTAGTTAGAGCCTGGAGCCACATTAAGACTCCAGTCCCAATAAATGAGGTTCAGAGTGACTTTTGGTTTTTACTTTTGGTTTTATTTTCTTGTTTGCTTTATTGATCTCATTGTTTAACAGACATATTTGTAATTGCCCCTGTTAAACTTGCCTTGCTAACTGACACGTAGCCCTTCTGCTCTGTTTCTTTTATTGCTTTGTTTCGTTTTTATGTTTGTACAGAACTATCTGTAACTCTGTTTTGAAACGTTATTATTATTATCACCTTTGCTATAGGTAGACTACCTGACAAATAAAATAGTGGCTGTAGGAGGTTTGGTTAATAAGATGAAATGAAATGATGAAATTTAGCGGAGATAAGAAGGTTTTTTTTTTAAATGCAGGTAAAATTATAAGGAAGGCGATTGACGTTTACACTGCCAGCCGAGTGCAGGGACCGATGTCACACAAACACACAGACACAGGGGAGAAAGACTGAGCTGTTAGCTGCCGCAAAACTAAACTGGTAAAACAATCCATCTCATCTCATCTCCTGGTTGTTGCTCCTGTAAAAGTGTGGGAGCCTCCATGTGACACACTTTGATCTGTGATTGTGTGTTTTTAAAACTTAATACAGGTGTGCAGCTCACTCTCAAAGGAAGGTGTAGCCGCGGTGTGTGTGGTGTAACAGCACTGTGCTGAACAGGTGTGTTTACAGTGTGTCTGAAAGATGTTACAGCAGACAGAGGGGATTGTGTGTGGGTGTTGTGTTTACATCACTGCTGATCTGTGTAAGTTGTTCAATGTTAGCAGGTCTTAGTGGGTTTTTTGACCAGTGGAAAAGGGGCTGTATAAAGTTTTTTTTTTCACTGTCATCAGTCTGAATTGTTGTAAAAGCTTTAATTGGCAATTATCCAAATATTTGGAGGTATAACAACATTTTAATGACAGCAGCTTCCTCTCTTAATGATACGGGCTCTATTATTATTGTTTCAGTCACAACACCATTAATGTGACACCCTGGCTGCTAAACAGGAATCATAATGAGCATAAATTCTGAGAGTCTGTGGTACATCCGTTTCCAGTGAAAACATTTATGAGCCACTCATCAACTGTTAGGATGAAGAATTCTATGTTTCATATGTTATTTAATGTATATTTGCCTCTTTATTCCAGGTTAAATTCCTAAATCAAATTAGGGTAAACCTGATCTCATACAGTGTGAATCTCACATTTAGGTCATACTAAAGTCTTGTTCAGCTGTCCGGATGGAAAGTGGCCCCACATAACAACATGCTGTACAGCCTAAAAGCATTCAGTCTGAATTCCAGTCTTTAATGTGGCTGTAACAGTAGTTTTAACTGGGGTCTTCATGTCACAGAGCTCCACACAGGAGAGATTCCACTTTAACTTCACTGCTTACAAGATTAGAACGAGCACACAAAGCAGCTTCATATGGGAAAAACAAGACAACAGTCATTCTGGATCAGTTTGAACAATGTGAGCTTGGTGTTATCTTTGTGCCGCATTACTGAGCAGGCAGTAAGACTTTCTGAGCACAGACAAATCATTTTTACAAACACACAAATTATATTTTGAAGTAAAATATTTTTGAACAATGAATAACTGACAAATAAAAATCTATTCTGTGCTCAATAAATGTATTTGTTCGCTATTATCCACATAGTCACACAATACTAACGTCTGCTCTGTGCGCTGACACATACCTACCATTATTTTAATTATTTTTTGGGGCATTCTTTGCCTTAATGGCTACAATGAGAGAGAATAATAATAATAACTAGAAAATTCCAGGGAAATTTTGAGTGCCACGGGGGCTACTGCCGGGATGAGTACA
>NW_019525658.1:862832-863634 GCF_002814215.2 Seriola lalandi dorsalis
GAGACACCTCTTCTGTTCATCCAGTGTGACATTAGGGCCTGTGTTATAGAGTAGTGGAAGTTGCTCTACCCACTTGTCCTACACTGTCCTGATAGCTGCCGGCTTGTCTCTTGTCTCTCTCCCATCTGACAGCCCTTGTCTCTCGATTATCAAATCGGATTACTCTGGAGAAAATATGAAAAGTCTCCAGAGACATTGTGGCAGGAAATAAAGCCCTGCCTGTCTCTGCATCCCACAGACTGGCTGTTAATTCACCCTTTGACTTATAGACCCCAGCCAGGATGAGGACCCCCAGATATGCATGTAAATGCATTTTAAACTGTTCCTTCCACTTTTATTTCGAGAACGATTTTCTGTATTGAGTTGGGCATGACCAGCTCAAAAGCTGACTTGATGTCAGTCACACGAGTCACTGCCATCCTAGTGGGCCCTGGCACTGTCTTTATTATGTTTTCTGCAGACAGTTTTGCCTGAAGTATATTTGGAGATGAAGAGTATTTCACCATTTTTTGATGTGAATGTCTTGCTTGGAGGAATATGAATAGCAGTTTCCTCATTTGGTTCATAATCAGAATCATCAGACTCAGAATTGAGCTCAGGATGGTCTTCATCTTCAGACACATCCTCCTCTATTTCACTGTCATGATCAAAGATGAGTTCCAGAGCCTCCAGGGTTGTCACCTGTTTACCTCTGCTGCTCATTTTGTAAAGCTCTGACAGAGAGTATAACATATGTAACTGCAGAGTGTAATGTTGGTAGGACTCCCTTGCAGAGAATATTTATATGTTTTGCCCCTCCCCT
>NW_019525658.1:863684-864227 GCF_002814215.2 Seriola lalandi dorsalis
TCCTGTTATGTTCGTTTCTCAGGAACAGCAATGATGTTCCCGGGTCAATTTGACCCGGGGCATGTTTAATTATCCAGAAGTGTCAGAAACCAAAAAATCCCAATGAACATGTTTATATCTCATTATTAACTCCATTACTAACCATTTCAATCAATATTTAGTGTAATGGTGTTCTTTACCTCTCACAGATCATGGTTCAATGAGGATAATTCACTCATTTTTCATTAAAAATGCATGTTAAAACTTTTTTTAATGTACGTTGGAAAGACCTACATATAAAATACAAGAGTTTTACATGACATTAATTTTTTAAAAATTTTATTTTACATTTTTAATTTTTTTTATGGAGTGATGTTGATAAATTAACATGAGACACCTCTTCTGTTCATCCAGTGTGACATTAGGGCCTGTGTTATAGAGTAGTGGAAGTTGCTCTACCCACTTGTCCTACACTGTCCTGATAGCTGCCGGCTTGTCTCTTGTCTCTCTCCCATCTGACAGCCCTTGTCTCTCGATTATCAAATCGGATTACTCTGGAGAAAA
>NW_019525658.1:864277-865014 GCF_002814215.2 Seriola lalandi dorsalis
GCCTCCAGGGTTGTCACCTGTTTACCTCTGCTGCTCATTTTGTAAAGCTCTGACAGAGAGTATAACATATGTAACTGCAGAGTGTAATGTTGGTAGGACTCCCTTGCAGAGAATATTTATATGTTTTGCCCCTCCCCTGCTGAGTGTCCACTCAATGTGGGTGGAGTTTGCCCACGGGGACAGAAAAGGTTCCCGTCAAAAGTCATAACATCACCTGCATTCTCGCACTTTACAAATGAGGTCAAGAGAATAGGGAGAGGGTGTGTGTGTGTGTGTGTGTGTGTGTGTGTGTGTGTGTGTGTGTGTGTGTGTGTGTGTGTGTGTGATTGGGGTGACATATGTCTCACAGTTGCAAAGAAACAAATAGTATTTGACACTTTTGACCCCTTTTAGCCTCCACTTTGACTGCCGGGTCAAATTGACCCGAACAGTATCTATGTAATATAAACATGCAGGGGGGGGTTGCAAATATTCGAAATGAACCATTTAATTTTATATGTTGATTACACTTAAGCCAAGCAGAAGAAGTTCCCAAAAAATACTTTTAACAATTTTTTTTTTTACATTTTTTAACTTTAAAACGGGTCAATTTGACCCACAACATAACAGGAGGGTTAAAATCCTGAAAACTAATAAACATTTGGTAGGTTTGAGCAGAACTGAAGTTGTTTAAGAGATGTATGCAAAAAAAAAAAAAAAAGCAGAAAAAAATATTGATATATGATAATTTTATAGCA
>NW_019525658.1:865034-878552 GCF_002814215.2 Seriola lalandi dorsalis
TTAGCCTCCACTTTGACTGCCGGGTCAAATTGACCCGAACAGTATCTATGTAATATAAACATGCAGGGGGGGGGGTTGCAAATATTCGAAATGAACCATTTAATTTTATATGTTGATTACACTTAAGCCAAGCAGAAGAAGTTCCCAAAAAATACTTTTAACAATTTTTTTTTTTACATTTTTTAACTTTAAAACGGGTCAATTTGA
Organism: Seriola lalandi dorsalis; assembly: GCF_002814215.2. Lineage (NCBI taxonomy): Eukaryota > Metazoa > Chordata > Actinopteri > Carangiformes > Carangidae > Seriola > Seriola lalandi. The sequence goes on from NW_019525658.1 coordinate 865,242, forward strand.
CCCACAACATAACAGGAGGGTTAAAGGGTTAAAATCCTGAAAACTAATAAACATTTGGTAGGTTTGAGCAGAACTGAAGTTGTTTAAGAGATGTATGCAAAAAAAGCAGAAAAAAATATTGATATATGATAATTTTATAGCATTTTCTTTGTGTGTCCTTTTTTGGCCGCGAGGAACCCCAGAGGGTACAAAATGTGTTACCAGTGTATAATAGACCTGTAACAGTAACTGACATTAGATTTTAAAAATATGTCAAAAAAGACACTTTCTTCCAAGTACATAGCACAGTCCACTAATCCAGACACCACCTTGTTCATTAGGCGCTGGGAATTACATAAACCAAATGACATAACTGTTGAGGAATACAAACCACTGGGTGTAATAAATGCTTCAATCTTCCTAGCTGGAGGCATCAAAGTAACCTGCCAGTAATTCTTTAAGTCAAACTTCACCGAGCCAACCTGGTCCATGCAATCCTCCATATGTGGGAGTGGAAAATAGTCAGGAATGCTACTTGGAATGTTACTTGGTTCACCTTCCTGAGATCAGTACAAGGTCTAAACGTACCATCTGCTTTTTTTTACTAGCAAGAACGGGGAAGACCAATTGGATGCACAAGGCTCAGCAATGTTGTTCTCTAACATGTACCTGACCTCCGCTTCTAACTTTTCACACTTGTCTGGAAAATGTTGTCTGACTGGATGGACCTCTCCCACCTCAATGTCATGCTCAATAAGATGAGTACGAGATGGAATGTCACTGGACAGGCAAGGGTAACTTTTAATCAGGTTCACCAACTCTGATTTAGATCAGGTAAATGTTTCAACATCAAAACAAGATTGGCAAAAGACTCAGTTTTTGAGACGTCCTCTCAATATCCCATCATCTGACATACACAACTTTCCCTCAACTTCTGCCGCCTGATCAAAACGTGGGGGTGAATGAACCACTGGTGCTGCAACAGAGGTAATCGACATCCCCAAACCTGTCACAGAACCACAGGTGATTAGGAGCATTGATGCCGATCAACTATCACGTATTTTCAATGAAAATAAGCCGATAATGACCGGCCCCTCGGGGCATCCCTAGTCTCTGGCAATTTTACACAACTGTGCTAAATTGTAGGGGTCGGCTGTGACTCGTGAGGTAGCGCGGGTCACCCATCAGAAGCTCAGTGGTTCGATCCTCCAGGCCGCGATACATTGTGTCGCTCACAAACCATTTGTTCAAAAGAACAAAGTGAACCGAATAACTTCCTAAAAGTCTACATTTAGTTGAACTCAAACTCATTCAAACGTACTGAGTGAGTTTTAAGTCACTGATTCCCTGCGAATGGGATTTGTTTGCACAGATACAGTCAGTCGCTGAGTGAGTGATTCAGTCAGTCATTCACTGAACGTACCACACAGTGAATGTGAGTCTTAGGTGCTGGTCAGCATCTCAAACTGCCAGAATCAGGCCCAGCAAGGAAACTTTTAATCTTTCATGCAGTTTGGTGTGTCTGTCAAAGCGTCAGCACTTCCGGCTCCGGGAGCTGTGAATCATCAGGAACACATAGTTCAGGTCAAGCACTGAATGATGAACCGATCCTAGTCCAAGACACTGAAAATGGGGTTGGAAAACAATTTCCAACCCCACAGACTCAATCATGTCATTACAGTCAACTATAGTTGAAGCTTTCAGTTTTCAGTGTGATGTTGCAGGTGTGATGTCAATATGAAATCAACAGGTCTTTTCTCTATTTTTGCTGGGAATTTCATGCGTCACACGTAAATCTAACCCGTTCACATGGGCGCCGAAATGAAAGCCAAGACGCACTTGCCACGCACACACATTACAGCTGGTGTGTTCTCGGCTTCATTCAAAACTAACTAATGGATAAGGGTTTTTTCTGTAAGTTGTAGTCTTAACATCTGTTTTTAAAATGCTAGTGAGACATTAGCAAACTAAGGATGTGATTTTTCTTTAGAGAGGCCGTGGCCAGAACATGGCAGGATAGGGTGAGCTGTTGTACAGCACCAGTAATACCTCGTTTGACAGCATCATTCTTATGAGTCACGTTAGGAAATTGCCTCGTCCTGTTTGTTCTAGTTGCACATTTCATTATGTTAAGGCAAACTAACAACGTTAACATTACTGACTGATTCATATCAAGTTATCAAGCAGTTTTGCATGCTATGGCGCTAGTTAGCAATTTCTGCCTATTTTCACAAAACATATTAAAGGCTACACCACCATCGCCAACTGACCTGGAACACCTGCTGTGTCAGAAACCTCTGTCTAGGCGTTGTGTTTTTCATTTAAGCCTCTGTAAGCAAAAAGGGACATGACATAAAAAAAATGGAGAAACATTGTGCCCAGGGACAAATGTTTGATGGGAACAAAATGGTTCACACGGCTGTGTTCTCTAGGATTCTACATTCTGATTGGTTGCTGCTGAACAGCATCATAGCTCACAGCCCACACACACAGTGCCAACAAGCGTGCCGCTGCTCGTCTCTTTGACGTAGCATGTTGACATGCCGGTTAGCATCATATAAATGAACACTTTATACCTAACATAATACCTATTTTTGGTACAATGTTTACCATGTTCATGTAGCATTTTAGTTTAGCGTGTTAGCATGCTAACATTTTCTAGTTAGACACAAAGTGCAGCTGAGACTAGTTTTGGCCATAAGCCGAGTATTGAAAAAAAAAAAAAAATTAAGTCTGATGATTCAGACCAAAGTTATTATGGTCCACCCTGAGGAGACCATGAATGCAAGAACCACATTTACAGTAATCAAGTCTATAGGATTCATTCTCTGAGGACCCTGACTGTCTGTATTTCCTGGTATACTTACAGATGGCTGTTTATTAAACCCAGGACTGTTTTGGCTTTGTTGCCCCTGCCTCCTGTACTGGATTAGATAATCTATAGGCTGTTTAACATCAAGTTGTTCATCTGATTTACTGTTGACCAGGGCACAAAGATGAGTCAAATGGAGCTCTCTACACATTTGGTTTTAAATGAACCACAAATTACCCATTATGAGTTATTACAAACTACAAAAATGAGACAGTCAGTTTAAAAGAATAAGATTTTATGTGTTTGTATGAGTATTGTTTTAGTTTTACACCTTTACATGGAGGAGTAATGTAACGGGTATGGAGAGAACCCAATAGCAGCACAAGTGAACCAGGTTTTAGTCTGGAAACATCAAAACAGGTACACAGCTAACCCAAGGATGGCAGCAGAGAACTGGATTCAGGTGAGTATGGCGGGATGTGGATCCAGACCTTGAGACGGAGTCGGTGGGGCTGGAGGTGAGCTGGCGAGGCGAAGCTGACAAGGTGGGTCTCTTGGTGGAGCAGGAACAGGCTGAGTGCCAACCAGCCACAGGCTGACGAGGAACAGAAAACAGGCAGGCAATACTCGTAGTCGGGGACAGAAGGCTGGTGGATTCACCGGGGCTGAGACGTGAGGCGAAGGTCGGAGGCAAGTCGGGTCGATACCAGGTAAGCAGTCCAGGAACAAGTGCTGGAGAGTCAGGCATGAGGGCAAAGACCATCTGGCAAAGAGTGAGTGGAGGGAAGCTGCAGATCTACTGGCTTGATTGGAGATGGTGAGCAGGTGAGAGCAGCAGGTGAAAGCAGTTAGGCTGATGAGGGGTGTGGCTGAGCAGCAGCGCAGGAGAGGGGCCGAGCAGACTGTGACAGAATACAGTTTGGACTAGTTAAGGACAGGAGTTAAACGTGCAGCAGTAAAGGCTAAATTGAAGGTTGAATGCGAGAGAATGAGAAAGGATAAAGGTTAAAGTAGTGTTCATTTAATTGATGAAAATTATGCTTTATTACCTTTATTTTCCATTACTAAGACGAGACGATGATGAGATGGCACCAACGTCATCAGACACCAATTGGCTATATCAAGATGTAGTTTAAAAAATAAAACGTGTCTTTATTTTCCTTAGAGGTCTGACACAGTCCTGACAAACCTGGACGTTAGTGTGGGATTTATTGCAGGGCTGCTGTGCAAAGTTCTTTTTGATTGCAAAGGTTTTTCCTTGTTCTGGACTTTTCACCTCTCTCATATCTGGATTTTTTTGTTTAAATCAAAAACATCAGAGCAGACTCGCTCTCTGCAAAGCTGCATTCTTATTCATACAACCTGTCATTTCATATTATCAGGTTAAAGGGAGTTAAAGGACAAAGACCTTTAAAAAAAAAAAGACAAACATGTTCTGTCACACTACAGACAGCGAGGACAGCAGTGTGCGATGCCACTCACAAAACTATCATCACTCTGCAGACACACAGTGACAACTCACAGTGCCCTCCAGGCCTCTGTCTGAGTGTACACCTTCAACATATGTCACACTTTTACATGTTCGTAATGAAAGGCTTCATCTTTACATAAAGCAGAGAAATCTGTACATTGTATAATTATAGTTGACATTTAAGTTCATCACCCTGAGGCACGCCAAAACAGATTCCTCTCAGTCTGTATGCAAATCAGACCCTCCACTCCCGTCTGACTGTAGCTTGTCAGAGAACATATGAGAACAGATTCTGGGGCATATGTGTCTGCACATGAAGACATCACATTCTGGGAGAAGGACCTGGTTTAAGTCCTCATCCCAGTGTAAAGAATCCTGAACACATGACCTTGGGCCTCATGTACATACGATGCATAGAATTCATACTGAAATGTGGACACAACACTCCTCCCTCTCTCAGCCCTAAATTTAATATGCTAATGAGTACACATGCCTGGACAACCCCTCTCTTCAGAATCAGGAAAAATTGCAAAACCAAGTTGCCAAAAAGATACACTTCAGTGAGTGTGAGGAGGAGGAGTCATTTTGCTTTCAGAGGTAGAGTCCAGAAAAAAGGTTTTATTCTGCACTTTGTCCTCTAGCATTAATAATGACAGAAAACAGAAGTGTCATGGTTTGCCGTGGTAATGGTAATTTCCTTTTTTATTTTGTAGTTACTTTCCTTGTGTCATGATGTTTTTACTTCCTGTCTTTGTCTTGTTTCCCTCCAATTTGATTGTCTGCCCCACCCTAATGTGTTTCACCTATGTTCAATCACCCTCGCCTCCCTTGCGTCTTTTTAGTCTCTGTGCTCCCCTCTGTCTGAGTCTGTTCATCCTGCTTTATCCTGTTTTACCCTGTGGAACTTCTGTTTCCTTGCGTCCCTTACTCCTGTGCTCCTTGTGTTTTCGGTAGAGTAAAGTTATTTCACTCCAACTTCCAGCATTTATGTTTTGTCTGCATTTGGGTCCTGATAACAAAACATGACACGAGCTGCTAAACCGGGGGGGTCCTGACATGTCCTGCATCAGAATCATTTTTCTTGAACTTTATGCACATTCTCTTGGTTGAAATTAGTAAAAATGTTTACAGTAGTATTTTGTTTATTTCACACACTATTTACATCCATGCGCTGTTATCAATAGACCCTCAGAAGGAATGAAGCAATACGCCAGGCAAAAGGTGAGACTATCCAAATCTTTTCCGTCATTACGCATTCGTTTATTGACAGAAATAAATGACTCACACCGACAAACGAGCTTGTCGGAAAGCTCTGATTCCACTGAGGAGTAATGATGCTCTAAAGACAGTGATATATTTTGGGACATATGGATCCCAAAAATTGATTTAACTTATGAAGTAATTACTCATCGAGAAGCCACCATCACTCACCCTGTCAGCCTGTAGCCTGTTCATGACCATGCTGTTCGTTAGGAGAAATGAGCTGTGGGTTGGTCCAGGTCATCTTGCCACAATATTAATCACAATAGTTTTGCATCACATATTTGCACGTTTATAAAATGAAGATATTTTCTATTGACATAAGTTAATAAAAGTTAATAATAACACCTTTATATCAGTGTGTGTGCAGTCGATCGAACCAATTACATCAGGGAAAGCAGCTCCGGCGGCTATAATGCAAATTGCACTGCAATATTATCCTGGTTAACAACATCATATGGGAACATAATAAACCTGGATTATATACGGATGATCCCATCCCGTACATGGTGCGGCTCAAGGATGACTGGCACAGTCCAGTCTGGTCTGCCTGTTCTCTAAAAATCTCAAAACCTGTTCCCTTCTAATTCCGCCATTCGCTATTTCCTCTAAGTCCAAAGCTGCCGTCATTATCAGGGCATGTTTTGCATCCTTTTGCGCATGCTTTTATGTCCACTTAATTAACTGCATACACGTGGATGTGTTATTGTTTCCAATAAGGCTTTGATGAGTAGCTGTTTTCATGTGTCCAACAGACTTGTAAACCTAATTTTAGTAGTTCTGCTGCAAGATGTAGCTGCCATTCACTTCCTCAAAAATGAAACTACATTGTCATGGCACTACAGAGATATCACATGGAGAACATGAGAACTCACATTGGTCAGCTTGGGCTGCTTGTGTTTTTTCCTACATGTTTCAGATTCCAGTGGTGATTGTCAAGAATGAAAATGTAGAACAAAGACTCTAATCTGCCCTTCCAGTAACACACATCAGGCAAATCATCTCCACTGCAAATCCTCTGCTCAACTCCATCACTGCCTTCATTGTGAATGAAAGAAGGTAAAAACATGGACTCCATGGTGCTACTCTCCTGCAATTTGAATTTGCAATTTGAATAATGGGTTGAAGTCTTATCAGAAACCACTGTGGAAGGTTATCAGAGCGACAATCATTTCATCAGTGGTCACCAACCTGTGGACTGGGACTGTACAGTTCCTGCTCAGCACAAAGTGGCTGACAGACTGTTGGTGAACATAGTGCAACAATAAGCAGCTTAAGAGCCAGATATTTTTCTCAGGAGTTGGTAGAGACCAAAAACAGAGGTAATAGAGTGAACACTGAACTTACATTCATCAGAAGCATAGCTCCAGATCAATGTTGCTGGAAGAAAGAACTGCTGGATGTCTAAATAAACTGTTTGCTAACAAGTTTATTATGAACTGAAAAGGTGATGATGAGTTGACGTTGAACAATTTCTTTTCACTGGCCAAAAAAAATGAAGTTTAAAGTTCTGCCAAAATGCTAATGCATCAATAATTATCATCTATCGATTTATGCAGAAATATAACTGACAGAGGCAATAATTCTGCAATAATGAGAACTTTGAATACTTTGTTCTCAATACTTATGTACTTTTACCTAGGTATCATTTTGAATGTGGAACTTGTAATGGACCATTTAATGATGATGTAATGTGCACATGCATGTTTTTGACCGGCCAGTGCAGTGCACTGTTGGTTGATGTTGCAAATCTTTTCCAGACGTCAGTGTTTGGGTCTCAATGAAGAGAATGAGGAGGCCTCAGACCCCACGACTGAAGAGCAAACATCACCTGGTGTCAAAGTTCACCTCCATCCATCCATCCACATTCTGCTGCTTATCTAGAGTTGGGTCATGGTGGCATCAGGTTAAGGTCGTCGAGATGTCCCTCACCCCACTGACATTCTCCAGCTCCTCCTGGAAGCCGAGTCATTTCCAGGCCACATGACATACAGTACAGTATATAGGGCTCTGTTTCAACTGTCTGAGAGACACGGTCTGAAGCCCACGGTACAAGTGCATGTAGGACGTGTCCAGATCCACCTTTTCTAGTTTCACAGGGGAAAAAAAATCGGTGCTGCACCAGGCGCATGATTCTAGTCTTGTATGTAATCTCACAATGTATGAATCTTTTTACCCCTGCCCCGCACCTCATACCAGGGGCAAATCCAGAAATGGACAGACTCCAGCCTCTCCAGGAGTTTGGTTCCAGAGCCAGAACTGTGCATGGAGTAGGTTGGTACACCCTGATTCCGATCTGTGCTGGTGGTGAGATTAGTGAACTATCAGGTACGGGATTCCCATCTTTTATTTTATTTTATTTATTTATTTATTTATTTTTAATCTAAACCAATTGTCAGAATTAAAAAATGAAAAGCAAGAATATCAAATTGAATGAAACACACATTTTTGAAGAATTAAGAATGGTAGTCAGGTGGCACAGTAAAGGTAAATATTTCAAAATAAAAGGCAAGAGGGTAGCCTGAAAGTACACGGACCTGCTGCACCCTCAGCACAAAATCACAAGTTTATTTTTGTGACCTTTAGACAGTTGAGAAACAGCTGTTGTGAATACACAGTGTCATGAACTAGCTCAAAATTCAAGACTAAAGAAGGTGACCACCTAGGGTTCTCCACAAACACAAACAAGTTACAATTTTAAATCTCACAATATTCAAAAATATTGGGTTATTTTATCACTCACAAACAGAACCATAACATGGGCAAGTATCACATTTTACTGTTCTGAACAGTAACAACCGTCTATTGTTTTTGGCCTATTACAGTAAAATCCAAATACCTGCTACCCATTGCTACATGTTCTCCCCCCTCCACCACTTTGGTGCCTACACGAGCATTTTAAAGAGAGAGCAGGACAGACGGACAGGAAGAAAGAGAGGAAGGCACAAATATGGGCAACAGTTAAACACATCTCAGTCAGCCGTTACATTTTCAGACCCTTTTATATGTTGAATATCCAAATGATAGGGCAAAACTAAAAAAAAAAAATGATAAGGATGTTGTAAGTGCAGACAGTTCACCATGAAGCAACTCATCATGTCCCTGTGATTAGTACCACACTTGTGGTAATTAAACTGTCAGAGGTCCGACCCACAGACAGAAGCTGCTGACACTTAATCTGTCAGGGTTTTGCGAGGTAAGTTGGACCCAAATGCAGTCAACTCTTGGGGAAAGGTGCAGGCAGGTTTATTTAATCAGAAATCAGACATGAACAGCCGTGAACAAACCCTGAACTAAAAAGGGACGAACCGACACAGACAAAGGGGAGAACAAAGACTATATAGACAAGGGAGGCAAGGATGATTGAACACAGGTGAAACACATTAGGGCGGGGCAGACAATCACTACACAGAAACAGGACCATGACAAGAAGCAACACACAGACACTCAAGGAAACCAATACAAAATAAAACAGGAAGTGCAAAAACTCCAAAACAAAACTAACAAAAAGTGTCTGCCATAGCAAACCATGACATAATCAGCCTGTGGATCTTTGGATCTTTGGCTGTTTTGGTTGTAGGACACAAACACCACAGAGACAAGAATGCTGCAGCGCTGGATTTATACAAAACCATGGTGTCAAATTTGTTTTTTGTGGTTCACCTGCAGTTTACTGTTACATCGTAACTAACCAGTTTGTGTTGGATTTAACTCTCTGTACACCTGACTTCATCCTTCATCATGCAGCGACTGCTGAGGTGAAACATATGCAGTTTTTTTTAATCATCTTGTTGGATTTGTGATGATTAAAGGCGTTAAAGGGGTGGGAGTGGAGTATTTTATAGTGATCTAATGAGATCCATTTGCTTTTGAAGTCTTCTGTCTGTCTGTGTTTAACTCAGGCCTCAGCTTGTTAAAACCACCAGCAACTTTAGATGATTGCTGTCAGATGGCAGAAGAGGAGTGTACCACAAATTGTCTGAGGCCTGTGACTCATCGACTCTGTTTTCGTGTTTTCTTTGCCAAAACGTACGTTAATCTCTTTATTAATCACTTGTAAGAGACACAAGTGACACTTCGCTGAATCCAGGGTGTTGACCCAACTGAGCAGTTATTATCTGAAACATAACCGTCATGTGACCAAACCCTGAAGGACAAAACAACAACAAGGAATCAGAAAAGAATTGATTCACTTCCAGTAAAGAAAAATATGTTTAATGTGACAGAAACTGAAAATGTGCATGTGCAGAATGTGGAACATCCTGTAAACAGCAGCACTGTGCACTGCCAGTCATAAAAAAGCAATACAGTGGAATAATTAGGAGCAGGCGCTGGTGTGAGGCTCCTCCCACATGTAGGGACGAGGGAGGAGAGGTGAGGCTCCTGTAAATAAATACCTGCTGCGAGACACCAGAAGGAAACTGTGTCTTTACTGGACATTCCTCCAGACCTTCAGAAAGTCAGGTGAGAGCCACAGATCTCTGCAGGTAGAGGAGGGTGAGAGTCTTTTCATCATCACCACACTGAGATTATTCAGTGAGAACTTTTTTTTCATGTTTAAGTTTGTTCTTTTTTCCTTTCAGCCTCCACAACGACAGACACCATGACAGGTCAGTGCACTGTTTGCTCAGGAGCTGTTAAAAGGCAGCATCACTGACGAGATCTGCAGGATTCATACTGACTGTGTTTGTGTGTCAGTGTAACTGCACAGGTCTGCTGTGTCTCAGCATCAGCTAATCATGTCTTTTCATGTCCAGATGCAAGTTTTCAGCAGGAGTTCCTGGAGACCCACAACACCTACAGGGCGAAGCACAGCACCCCTGCCCTGACCCTGAGCAGAGAGCTGACGGCTGCAGCTCAGAAATGGGCCAATCACCTGCTGGCAGCTGGAACCCTGCAGCACAGCAACACAAAGGATGGAGAGAACGTCTTCACCATGTCCAGCTCAGCTACCATCACACTGACAGGTGGAGTAAACACTCAGCCCACCTTCTCTTCTCTTTTATCAAGTCATTCTTCTTTAAAAATAAAACTGAGTCTTTAATTTCCCATTGATTAAGGTGAAACATTTGAAATAATATTACATTTAATATTATTTGATATCAATGAGCCATAAAACACACTCTTCGTTGATTCATCACAATCAGGGGTTTTTCTGCTGCAGCCTCGTTTGTAGCTAACATTCGAGAGTCACTACTGTAACTTTATGACTCTTCTCTACTTCAGGAGTCTTACACTATTTTTTAACATTTACAATTCCATTCATTTACCATTCATTTTCACTGACAGTTTCAGAGGCTTTAAAGTATGGAATGCCATCCAGATCAATATTATAAATACGAGTATGAAATAAATCCCAAATAAATTAGGTAATATATGTAGAAATATATAGATACATGTAAATGTAAATTTAAATATGTAAGTGAGTCAATAAATAAATAAATACATACCTATACAAATGAACAAATAAATGATTAGCCTTTTATTTAAAAAATGACCTTTTTACTTATTTCTGAGGACTTTTAGTTCACTGCTGTTTTGGTGCTGTTGCTTTGGTCTGAATCTGTGACATAACACTGGAAATAAAAGTGGAATTATAAAATAAAAGTGCCCTGAAATAAATAAAAATGTAATTTTAAAAAGAAATAGATACTTATTTATTTACTTACTCATTTATTTTTTCATGTATTTATTCATTTATATAGCTACTTGTTTATTATATTATTATTTTATTATTGTTATATATTTCTACATTTATTACATAATTTCATAGCTCTATTAATTTAATTATTTATTTGTGCTTTACATGGTATTCTATATTAAAGGAACCATTTTACACTTCAAATGATTTTTTATTTCTCTGTCATTGCAGTTTGATCTTCGTTGCATTCACTCACTGAGCCAAACAAGTTGCTCTGTTCAGGCTATAAAACAACTGCCAATGCAAATGTTCATACTGTGTTCACACTGTGTGTTTTCTTCTCTCAGGGAAAGAAGCTGTGGATTCATGGTACAGTGAGATCAAGGATTATAACTGGGACCAGCCTGGATTCACTGGCAACACTGGTAAAACACACCACACATGATCAGTACTGAAGTGTGATCCTAAAACATTCATCACTTCATGATAAAACCATGAGAAAAAATAAAGATTCTACTTTATGTTCAGTGGGAAAGTTAAAAACAGCTTCATTTCGACCTTATGGTCTGACAATTGGTTTAGTATGTAGTTTTGGATGTAGGTTCATAATGTGATGCATTTGCTGAAAGGTAGAAACGACTTTGACACTTCTGTGTTTCCTCCTGCAGGTCACTTCACTCAGGTGGTGTGGAAAGACAGCACTGAACTGGGCGTGGGCATGGCCACTGATGGCAAAAGGGCCTTTGTCGTCGGGCAGTATCGGCCTGCTGGCAACATGAACATGGCAGGATACTTTGAGAAAAACGTCCTCAAACTAGGTAACACCTTACCACAGCTTAGTATGTTCTATTGTCTAAACTGAAGATTACAGCTGCAGAACACAACTTTAACAACAAGACGTATAAGTTTAAATTCTGAGGACATCCTCGCTTATTAGTCGTGTAAAATGCAGCAAAACTGCACCATCAAGTCGTGTCAGGATTTGGTTTTGTCAGGTCTGTGTCAAACCCAGATCAGTGGTGCCCATACGCAAATGTAACATATGTACATCATATACATTTCCATACATAAAATATGTACATATAAAATAAAAACTTGTATATGAAACCTATTAGAAATTGGAACAATTTTATATATTGACATATATGTCTAACCCATACAAATATGTGGGCTATTTATGATTGTAGCCTTTCATTGTAGACATACAGTATGTTACATAGATATATATTCATCCCAAAGCCTATCAGTATATGTTGATATTATAAACAGTAGAGTCCAAAAGTCTGAGACACTTTCCCAGACTGGCAAGACAGACATGTTTAAAATGAATGAGAAATGAATAAGAAAAAATATATAAGCATAGAAAATGTTTTAATTAACTATTGATTAATTGTTATCATATATTTTTGCAGCAAGTTATACCAAAAAAAAGGAATTCATCATATAGATACTTTTAATATATGTGGTGTATACAATGTAAATCAAATGTAAATAAACTTATCTTCATATATCGAGAGGACATACATGGTAACATCACAGATGTAAGGACATATACATCATATATTACATTTCTGTGTAGATGGAGAGTAACTAACTACATTTACTCAAGTGCTTGAGCACAGGTTCAAGCTCCTTGTATTTTATTCAACTACACTTCATGGGTAAATATTGTATATTTTTCTTCCATCACATTTATCTTAAAGCTATTTAGTTAATTTATTAGTCAATTGCTTTGAAGATTCCAGTTTTACATAGAAAACATGTGATCCACTTCTATAAATAACACATATGTTTCCTAAAAATCCAAATAATATCTGAAATTAGTTCAAATAAGCTCCAAAAAATGAATACACAAAATACAATACATATTGTGTGTATGCAAAGGAGGCAGGATAAAGTACTTTCCCTGTTATAACTTTAAGTACATTTTACTGATAATAATATTTAATATTTATTTTATAGTTATTTGTTTTATATTTAATAATATTGTAGTAATATTTTAAATGCAGTAAGTGGTAAAGAGTCCAAAACTCTGAGACACTCTCCCAGAATACAAAGATAGACATGTTTAAAATTAATGAGAAATTAAGAAAAACTTATATAAACACATAGAATGTTTATCTGTTTGTAGTTTTAATCAACTTGCAC
>NW_019525658.1:878572-879343 GCF_002814215.2 Seriola lalandi dorsalis
ATGGACCATTTAATGATGATGTAATGTGCACATGCATGTTTTTGACCGGCCAGTGCAGTGCACTGTTGGTTGACGTTGCAAATCTTTTCCAGACGTCAGTGTTTGGGTCTCAATGAAGAGAATGAGGAGGCCTCAGACCCCACGACTGAAGAGCAAACATCACCTGGTGTCAAAGTTCACCTCCATCCATCCATCCACATTCTGCTGCTTATCTAGAGTCGGGTCATGCAGCCCACGGTACAAGTGCATGTAGGACGTGTCCAGATCCACCTTTTCTAGTTTCACAGGGGAAAAAAAATCGCTGCTGCACCAGGCGCATGATTCTAGTCTTGTATTTAATCTCACAATGTACGAATCTCTTTACCCCTGCCCCGCACCTCATACCAGGGGCAAATCCAGAAATGGACAGACTCCAGCCTCTCCAGGAGTTTGGTTCCAGAGCCAGAACTGTGCATGGAGCAGGTTGGTACACCCTGATTCTGATCCGTGCTGGTGGTGAGATTAGTGAACTATCAGGTACGGGATTCCCATCTTTTATTTTATTTTATTTTATTTATTTATTTATTTTTAATCTAAACCAATTGTCAGAATTAAAAAATGAAAAGCAAGAATATCAAATTGAACGAAACACACATTTTTGAAGAATTAAGAATGGTAGTCAGGTGGCACAGTAAAGGTAAATATTTCAAAATAAAAGCCAAGAGGGTAGCCTGAAAGTACACGGACCTGCTGCACCCTCAGCACAAAATCACAAGTTTATTTTTGTGACCT
>NW_019525658.1:879393-904572 GCF_002814215.2 Seriola lalandi dorsalis
CTTTAAGTACATTTTACTGATAATAATATTTAATATTTATTTTATAGTTATTTGTTTTATATTTAATAATATTGTAGTAATATTTTAAATGCAGTAAGTGGTAAAGAGTCCAAAACTCTGAGACACTCTCCCAGAATACAAAGATAGACATGTTTAAAATTAATGAGAAATTAAGAAAAACTTATATAAACACATAGAATGTTTATCTGTTTGTAGTTTTAATCAACTTGCACATATATTATTTACATATATGGTCACAACATGACAAATGATAAAAAAAATGTATCATATAGATATTTTTTAATATACTGTATGCACATATACAAATTTTTTTCATATATGTTATTAACGTATAATTTATTTTATATATATAATATATCCCCATGTAGGTGACAGACATCACTCTTGACATATGGACATATATGTCATATATTATATTTGTGTATGGGACATGCTTCCTGCAGCAGCAGCTTCTGATGCTTCAGCTTCATCACTTTGACATTTTATGTTACACCAACATTTTTCTGTCACTTTTCAGCATAAAAGCTGTGAATTTTACAGCTGGAGGAACAGATAACACATCTGGAGGAACAGATAACACATCTGGAGAGGGAGCTGGAGCAAGCCTGAGGAAAACCTGCGCACTGCTGTAGATGACCCGGACCATCCCGGCAGCCCCAACTTACTACTTACTTTTTAGTTTAATGTAATGTTCATGAAGTTTTTGACATGTCCACACTGGTCCACTCATGTAGGGGTGTAAGAAAAATAAAGATACACTAAAATATTTCATGACGTGTTACTGTATCGATATTTTGAAGCGCTTTATTGATATTTTATCAAAAGTTTCCATGGTGATTAGTTTTGTGACGGTGGTTTTGTGTTGTATAACTGGCAGCAGGCGTTCAGCCATTTGACTGTCTTCCTCCTTCCACTCCTCTCACTAGACGAAGAGATCTCGCGAGCGTACAGGCTTCGGGAGCAGACAAAGCAAATAAAAATGTTGCATTTTACAAGTTAACATTTATGCAGGTTGAACAGGTGTATGGATAAAGTTTTGGCTTTTTACTTGCACTTACTCACAGTAACTACTACTACTGCCGTGACGCCCGTGTGCGCATGTGTGTGTGCAGCGCTGACACACACACACACACACACACACACACACACAGGGCAGGGGCAGAGAGATTCTGCAGACTAGATGCAGAGTTGGGAGAAAATATGCGTTTTTGTACATGTGCCTGAGGGAATTTCAGTACATACAAAATGATGATGAAATGCCAGCAAAACAATAGACTTAATTAACACAAAATATTATTTGTTGCAAACACCCAGAAAATTACATAATCCTATTAGATATGGACTCATTTAGTGAGAAAATGTCACTATAGACTAATGTTTAACACATTTGTAAAGTTTTACTACAACATGATTTGTAGCTAAACCATAACCAGTAATTGTTATGTCCACTTCAGTAGATACATGATTAATTGAAATTTTCTGTTTATACAAAATCAATATTTGACAAATCCATCGACAATATCGTTCCCTAGATGTTACTTATCACCATATCTTTTTTACCTGCAAGAGTCTTCTATAGAGGGACTGGACAGACATTCCTGAGGTGCTTAGTATACCTAACATTTGTCAGCCATCTTGGATGTTGGGTTTTTATCTGCTCTTACATTTGGTTGCAACTAGGTGGCAGTCTATGGGGTTTTCAAGGACTGTCAGCTGAAGTGATTGATATACAATTTCACCATCCAAACCCAGGCATATGCAAGAAATTGGTTTTTGAATAGCTGTCCACTCTAGTGACCACTATGCCTGAAAGGGTTAAAACCAAGAATTAATGTCAGAAATGTTTCTGAGTATTAAGACACGGTCTTGGTCCGGGTCTTTCTTAGAACTTCAAACTTCTCAGTCAGTGAGGAGTTGATCAGCAGCTTTACACTTTACAAGACACAAGGTCTGTTCAAATCCCTACACTCGTACAACCAGAACAAATTCATGACATGATGGATTCATTATGATCCTCCTCCTGATGCTCACATCAACCACATCTGTATCAGTTATCAAATGCTCAGTCAGCTGATCTGTGACATGAGTTTGAAAAAACAGAAATGACAAAATAAACTGAGTCTAAATATCTAAGCATCATGTAAATGTATTAATGTTGTGTATAAACTTAATATGGAAACTTTTCATTTGTAGGTCAACCCTTGAGAAAAGACATTTTACAGGGCTCAGTTTAACCAGACCAAAAAGCACAGGTGTGAAAACACCCTGAATCTGCTCCAAATGAACTAAATCAAATACAGACACCCCCCTCTTCAACATCATTATCTGTCAGTTGTCAAATGAGTTGCTGTCAGGTTTGTTTACATAAGATCAGCTGCACATCTGTACATTTGTACAATAAGGGGAGAAATGGAGTAAACATCCCAGGATATACTGTAGCCTATAGGCTATACCATCTCTAAACATTAGATGTGTGTAAAATGGATGCAAGGACAAGACTCAGAGTTGTACTTAAAGTCGGCCGTATACAGGGTGAACAGGAATGGATCCAGAACAGTTCCCTGTGGAGCCCCAGTGCTGCTCATCACTGTCCCTGAGACACAGTTACCCAGCGTGACGTACTGTGGTCGTCTTGTCAGGACCTGAAGCAGGGATCCACCCCCATCTTTGTCTTTAAGGATGGGGGGTTGGATGGTGTTAAATGCACTTGAAAAATCAAAGAACATAATCCTCATGTAACTACCTGGCTCATCCACATAAGAATGGGCCCGGTGGAGCATGTGAAGGACGGCATCATCCAATCTAATATGTTCTTTGTGGGTGAACTGTAGGGGGTCTAGTGCATGTTCAACCTGTGGCCTCAGAATGTGGAGAAGCAGCCGCTTCAGGATCTTGATGATGTGTGATGTGAGAGCCACCGGTCTGTACATGATATTATGATATGATATTTTCCACAGGACCGGGACCCTCCCTGTTTGTAGACTTAAGTTAAAGATCCTCTGGTGAAGCTCAGCCAGCTGGGCTGCACAGTCCTTTAACAACCTCGGACACACACCATCCAGGCCTGTTGCCCTTTCAGGACGTAGCCTCTTGAGCTCTGCCCTCACCTCCTCTGCTGTAAAGGACAGGAGACTTGACCCCAGTGTGGAGAGAGGTGTAGCTGCAGTGTCAGGTTGTGAAGGAGATGCTGTAGGAGAAGCTGCAGCTGAAGTAGTGGGAGAGAGAACAGGTGAGGCTGTGTCACACCTGTTGTAGAACAGGTTGAACTCATTGGCCTTGTGAACATCACCTGATGTTGCCTGGCTGTTCTTCTCTTTATAGCCAGTAATGGTCCTCATCCCCTTCCACACCTCTCTGGTGTTGTTGTGCTGCATCTTCCTCTCTACTTTCTCCTTATCTCCAGATTCAGCCACTGAAGCAGCGGCATTAACACATCATGTGTAATTCTAAAAGGCACCACTAGGTGACAGCATCACACAACAAACCATGTTTCCTGCTCTTCCTCTTGGATGTTGAAAAAAAGGACCTGCAGGAAAGCCTGAAACCTGAGCTGTCAGACTCTGCAGGTCACACACAGATTCTCTTACAAACCCATGACTGGAGTCTCTAACCTCAATTCAGCTGGTGACTACGTTTCCCATAAACCACTTTTCTCACATGAAGATGACACTCAGAAGTGGAGTGACCTAGAGGTCATGTCATTACCACCAGTTTGGCTTTTAAAAGCAAGACAAAGGAAACCAGCAACATAATTCACTTTTCAGAACCAGTGTTTGATTTCACATTACAATATGTATTGATTCTGTTTATTTTCAATATTGAAGACTGGACTCATATTTACAAGACTCAGACTGGTCTGTAGTGTTGGTCTAGTCTTCATGACTGACTCATTTTAACCCAAAAACATTAGAACATTAGACACCTTACCCCCCGGACTAAGGCCTAAAACCAATGTTGCCATGGTAACAATCAATGACACCTGTGCTGACTGGTAGCACCCAACAACAAAAAACTGGACAACGTGGCTCATAATTTGTGGTTTGCTAACATGTTATGGAGAGAGCAAAGAGAAGGAAAGAGAATTTAGACCAAATCCGATTTTTCTTTTTATTGTTTCACTCTTCAAGTAAAACGTCTTGTATTCTTTCTACATCTTCTGCTGAGGGTAAACTCAGTAATGTTTCCTTTGTCTGCCATTTTTTTTATTTTGAAAAAAGTCTGAATTTACTCAGAATTCATTGTACCACAGTCCAGATTAAGATACTAAACTGCTTTGTGCAACAGATGAAGTTAGACTCAGTCTATCTGAAGTCTGACTGTTATGCCTAAAAGGCAAAGTCTGTCTTTGTGAAACCAGATCCAGAGATCTGCTGTGTGCCTCACTCATTAACAACTCTCTATAACCAATATGTGTGATTATTGCCAAAAAAAAGAAAGAAAAACGTCCATCAATAGACTAAATCTAAATCATTCTTGATTATTCTGCTTCAGCTAATGTATTAGTGGTAGTAGTAGTTAGACAGAAAATAGAGCCTGTCTGCCTCTCTAGTTTATCATTAGAGAACTACAGTTTGCTGGAAAAGTATCAGTGTATCAGGAGGAAGTGTAATAGATCAGATAAGGATTCATGTTCTCTGTATCTGCTTTGCCTAATGTCCTCTGCTCTCTACAAGCAGCAGTTCTTAGAAAACCTGTCTGTCACCAGAGGTCTCACAGGTTTGATCTCAGTTACAGACGTGTTCTGTTGGGATTAAACTCATGATCATTTTCAGATCTGAGATATGAGACTGGATCACAACGAACATGCGGCCTCGTCAGTTTATGATCATACATAGATGTGATCATCACCCAGGTCTGAGGCTGACACAGAGCACCCCCTAGTGGCTGTAGGTGCTCAGAAACATGGCGGTTAGACTCCACCTCAGAGACAACGCCGTCATGAATCCAGACAGGGAGGAAACCTGATTGTTTCCTGCTTCCTTTGTGGTTCGTTCTCCCAAAGAGAATCAATGAAGTGAATGAACAATATGGAGGAGTCATTCCTCTGTGTTGTGGTTTTATCTTTTGTATCAGCACCTGCTACATCCTTCAGTAGGTCCTGACAGCACAGAGAACCCTTTGATTTGATTTGCAAACAGCAAAACTACTGTGGGTCTCAATGCCACTGATTAAACTGAAGAGTTGTCCAGGTTACTGAAGATGACTGTGAGTCTTAATTTATTTATTTATAACACGTTTCAAAACCAGGGTTAGAACAATGCAAATGAAAACAAACAATAACTAGAGAACATGTGGACATGTTAATGCTCTGACCCCTGGGTGCTCAGTAGTTATTACTACATTATTATACTACTCATGTGTCAGACACCCAGGCCTTCAGTTTGATCTCAACCACACACACTATAAAGTTTTTTGGCTGAATATCAGACGGTTGTGATGTTATCATCAGAATCACAATCTGGTTCATCATCACGTAGGTTTTCAACATTCAAGGAATTTGTTTTGGTGCATGACAATAAACATAATAATAATCATTCAGAGCATCCAGCTCCAGGTTGTTCTGCCTGCGCCAGGTCACCAGATGGTCAATCTCCCACCTGTAGGCAGACTTACCCCCATCAGAGATGAGTCCAGTGAGGGTGGTCTCGTCCGTGAACTTCAGGAGCTTGACAGACTGATGGAGGTGCAGCTGTTAGAGGGAGAAGAGCAGAGGAGAAAGGACAGAGCCCTGGGGGTCTGATGGTCCAGCAGTCAGAGACGTATTTCCCCAGCTTCACATGCTGCTTCCTGTCAGACAGGAAGTCAGAGATCCACCTGCAGGTGGAGTCAGGTACGCTCAGCTGGGAGAAACAGTCCTGCAGCAGGGCCGGGATGATGGTGTTGAAGGCAGAGCTGAAGTCCAGAGGAGTCTCCAGGTGCTGGAGGATGAAGTGGAAAAAATCTGTCCACAGACAGACATTAAAAGTAAAATTGCTAAACAAACAACAAACATTGTATTTTTATTGCATTTGGATATTTTCTACAAATGTAGGCCTATATCTTCATATATCCAGAGGATGTATATATGTGACAATAATATATGGCAAACATATTTTTTGTTTTTTCCCATAGTTCCTGAAATTACACAAGAAATCAAGTAAAAAAAAAAAACGTCATGTTTTCTCTTTCCACAGCGACATATAGAACCTTTAATTTCATCACTTGTTCATCTGTGTGACTCCTCCTTCCGAGCGGAACTCACAGCCCTCGGTCCGTGGCGTTTCATCCACCCCGGACTCAAAGCAGTCCTGCACCTCTCTGGGAGTGTGGCTCATGGAGGCTGCACCGATGCTTTTTGGTTGGTTGTAAAATTGGTTCGTCCACGTGAACGCGCAAACGGACTGAGAGTGGGTGGGGGTTGACGTAAGGCTGTGTGAATACATTTCCTGTCTCTAATCAAAAATACATTTCCCATAAACCCTGTCTCTTCTTGGTCCCTCCCCTTTGCTGCTGCTGGCATCCTCACATGATGGAAGTGATTTTCCTGTCAGACTCAGACTCTGCATTGCAGTCCTGCAGCCATTCGAGGCAGACAGAGTCCCTGCTCATCATATCTGATGATGAATAAAATATGACGCATAATAACATCAGGCTACATGCAGGACATTGAAGATCATGTTAATTCACTCAGTCGGTACCAAAGCTCACAGATCCAAGTCCAGAGACCTAGACTGACAGTAGATGGTTTAGTAGAACTGGACCCCCATCCCCCTCCCCTGGTTCACACAGCTGGCCCTGCAGCTATGCCCTAACATTATAGAGCTGTTGGTGTATTACTGTAACATGATCTCCTGTGGGAGCAGGATGGGCTGATGCATCCTGGACTTCCCCTGGACCACGCTGACCACCATGTTTTTTGTGTGGGGCCATGACTGTGCATAACCCATCGCTGACTGTCTGCCTATATTAGCATCAAATGGACTTCTTCACTCTGATCTCTGGAGAGCAGCCAAACAGACGCTCCTATGTGTCTCTTAAAGGAACACTGCGCATGATGAGGAAAATCAATGGAGGGATGCATTTCTCCCTCTGTATTATTCAAAGACAGGACAAATGTGTGGCTAGTCAATGTGGCCTAATGTATGTATTGTATAGCATTTAGCTAAAGATTTCAGATTCATCTACATTTCCAGTTGTCAGTGTGAGGCATCTATTGTTTCAGCTCTAAAGGCGTGTCACTACAGAGGCAGTTGAGTTTGTGTAGCAGATCAAATGGTTGTAACGCCTCTTTTTTTTTTCAACATCAAAACCCTCATAATGTTACTGCAGAGACTCCAGTCCTGCTTTGGATTTAGGCTGAGACGCAGCATAAACCAAATGTCTTCTTTCAGCCTTCTCCATTTTAACTAGTTTGTTTAATAAATGAACTGAAAGATATTTTGATTATTTATAGTCCTAAATTCAAAAAGATTAAATAAGTCTGTTTGCTATTAATGTATTTACATTGTAATCAATAAAATACATTTAAAGCTCCATATTTTCCTCTTCTGTGTTTTATTTGAAGTGTTTATCCATAAGAAGATATATTTTAAGAACCAAAAACCATCTCAATGTAGTTTGACATAACAACTAACAGTTAGCCAATCAGAAGAGAGAACACTCTAAGCCATCCTGCTGCTCTTCTGAATTGCTGACTGTTTTCAGAGTGATCCTATAAAAAATACTACAGCTTTCAGGTAATAAATTACAAAAATGAAAAAAAAAAGGATATTTTTTTCAATGTCAGATGTCAGCTAGGGAATAATGAATACACTTAGTTTTAGCTTTTGCTAAGGATAGCTCCCCAGCTAGCTTACATAGCTAGCTATCCTATAGTCCTCAGGTTGCTGCTCATGTCCCCAAGGACATGAACCGATTTTGTCATGATCTGTCCCTCTGTGTCACTTCCTGCTTGGACTTTGTGTTATTATTCCCTGTTTTATTTTGAAATTACTTAACCTTGTGTCATGCCCATTGACTTTAAATAAAGATGGTCGTGCCTCTGTAAAGTTACCCTCAGGTTTCTGAATAGCAGTTTTGAAGCTCAGAGTGAGCTGCTCCACCGACGCCATCCTGGCAGTGTCTGACTCCGCCCCCTAACTCCCAGCTAATCAAAAAATTGTCAAAGAGGTGGGGTATGTGTGGAGCTGAGACTTCAGTGCATGCTGGTTTGTGTCAATACGCTCACCCAACTGTCACTCAAAGAGGCCACGCCCTCAATTCTCCATAAATTTAAGCCTTAATAAAATGTAAACCGGTGAGTTATATAAACAGTTGTAGTGAAGGAGGAAATTAGCTCTAGAAACCGAAACTCTTTTTGTACCAGGCTGTAAACATGTTTATTTCTGCTGTAAATCTGGAAATTTTAACATGAGCCGCGTTTCGACCAGGAACTAAAAGGTTCCTGTGGCCCATTGGTGGCTGTGTTTCCACCCCAGCCTAAAGCCCTGGGAAGATTATGAAAGATTATTACTTGACATTACATTGTTCGCAGCATTTTGAGGACATAACATGAACAAAAATACGGGACAAATTGCGTCCCGTATATATAGGTACCTTTCTGGGGGTCGATCAATTACCCTGGAACTAAATTTAGACCCTGGGACCTGTGGTGGAAACGCACATAGTTCCTCAAAAGGTTCCTGGTTCCTGGGGAAAGTTCCTGTGGTGGAAATGCAGCTATTGGAGTCTATGGGGACTGACTCACTGTTCGAGCCAGACTCTAGGGGTCATTAGATGAACTGCAGGTTTTGGTCCTTCACTGTTGATGCTTCATGTTTCAGCCTCGGAGGTTGGTGCTTGGTCTGATCCTGCGTCAGGGGTCCCAGCTGACGTCTTGCCAGCTCCTGAGCCAGTACCTGTATCAGGGGTGTTGATGCGTTCCTGAGTTGGCCGTCTCCGCTGACGTCTCATCAAGCCCTGAGGCTGTTTCTGAGTTGGCCGACACCAAGTCGATTCCTGATCTCCTGTGGCGGCCTGGCCGACACCTGTTCCTACTCTCCTGTCAGCTGTCTCCACTGACCCACAGCCAGTCCTCCAGCTGCCCGCCTCCAGCCCTGCACTCAGTCCCAACCTGGGGCTGAATCTTCTGGTGCCCACTGCCTCCCCTCCAGCCTCATCGTCGATCTTCTGCCCAACCTCCTCCCTGGTCCATTACGCTCCATCCACCCCTTCACATTCATCCTTGTCATGTACACTGTCTCAGCTAATTCAGGAGTCGGGATCTTGCTAACCTGTGGTTTAGCCATAGTGATGAAGTGGAAGTTACAAGCTTGTGTACAAAAAATTCTCAAGGAGCATTTCAGTAAGAACATCCAATCACTAAGCTTAAAATTCTGTCACATAAGGCATGAATGACAGACGAGCTCTGAAAACTGAGAACGTAATCTGTGTAATCTTCAAATAAAAATTTAATAAATTCCAGTCTCAAATCAGTTTTGACCAAAGAGGCTCCTGTGTTTTGGCTTTGTAGGGCAGTGTTGGTTATAAATCAGCTATCAGTGGCCTAAATCCAAAAATATCAATGTCAAGCTTCAACCCTACATCTCTGTAAAACGTCTACTCATGCTGTTTGTTTCCCAGCATCTTTTACAAAGCCATGTCAGGGTGTAACCTGCACTCAAACAAACCCACTTTGTCCTGACACACTTTGTGTCTCATGTGTTTCTATAGAGTGAACAGGCTGTGGTTTGCAGCAGAATGTGACACTGGCTGAATGCTACTACAGTGGGGAGTGAGTAACCTGATATTAGAGTGAATCAGTGGTTCTCTCAGAAGACATACTGTACATGAACCCAGCTGTTCCTGTCTAACACCTGTCCACCCTAATAACTCAGTCCCTGCAATATCTATAACAGGACCAGTCACACCAGATGAACGTTCCCCCAGCTGCTGCATTATTGTCCTCAAAGTGCATTAAGTTTCAGTTTAAAATGCAAATGTTTGTCTGTGCCTGCACAATTATTCTGCAGTGAGACTATTGGTGCAACATTAATATTATAATGTAATATTATATGGTTTTATGCTGTCTGGCCTGAATTTTACTGCATGTTGTGGCTTATTTTTACACCACAAACTCACTGTTGCTTCATTGGTACCTCTAGGGAGGTGTGACCCAGAAGCACAGGGGAAAATGTGGAGCAACAAAACACAAGCAAGTTCAGAAAACGTCACCAATTTGACAACGCATGCTGCAAATACTCCCAACACAACCAAAACACACACATGCTGCTTGTAGCACTGACGACAACAGAAGTGTTTGCAGGGGACCCTAAAAACTGATACACCCAGCTGGGATGCACATGTTGTTCAATGCTTTGTGACTTTTGAAGTTAAAACCATAAAACAGCAAGTGCATCCCAGCCGGGTTCATCATTTTTTAGTGTCCCCTGGAAACACTTCTGTTGTCGTCTGCTCTACTTGCGGTACGTTTCAGTATTTGGTTGTGTTGGGAGTATTTGCCGCTCATGTGATGTCAAACTGATGAAGATGATGGTGCATGTGTTTTTATTCCTCCACACCAGTCAGAGCCGAAACCATATTGTTTTCGGGTTTTCATTTGTACGTCGGACTCATTCTAGTGGACACGATATCTCAGTACACCTTGACGAAACTTCTTCAAATTTCGCACAAACATTCACTTGAAGTCAAAGGTGAACTGATTAGATTTTGGTGGTCAAAGTTCAAAGTTAAAGGTCATGGTGACTTCACAAAACATGGTTTTGGCCTTGTGAACGCAATATCTCAAGAACTCCTAAAGGGAATTTCGACACATTCGGACTCAAGGATGAACTGATTAGATTTTGGTGGTCAAAGAAAACCTCAGAAAACACTTTTAACCATTACTCAAGACTTCACAAAGCAGAAAATTTCACACAAATGGTTCATATTTTCTATGACTCTGGATAAACAGGGATGTAACCTGAAATGAGTCTGAGTGGAGGAGGCAGACAACCACAAGGAGGTGATTCTAGTCTTAAGTTGCAGTGTGTTCTCTCAGGGCCACTGTACATTTGGGAACAAAAAACACTTCGATTTCATATCATGTCTTAGTCACTGTTCAGCAGGTGATCCTCGAGTCATTTGTCTCTAAATATAGGTATTATAAATATTAAATTTAACCTGGACTCACTGTGCATTTGTACAAATGAAAAACTTTCAAGAAATGTGATTCATGCTCTTGACAATAATATTGTAGTAAAATTCTACCGGTTACATGGTTAAAAATAAATATACACATTAGGCTTAACATTCTGTTTATTTTGAAAATCTCATCTCATATCATTCATTTTCATCTGAATCCACATTTTAGATGCCAAGACTTAATTTCATTATACTGATTCTTACTCTGTAGGACATACAGTACAAGTTGTATTAGCTCTTAGCTAGCTACGTATGTGGAGCCTATTGCTAATAAATCACTGATATTTAGCTTGATTCTGTTTTTAATGTAGTGTAAAATGTTAAGACTTATTAGATAATCGTAATCCTATTGTAGCTATAGCTGAATACATGGACAGTGAAATACTACTGGTTCCTTTAACCACTTTGTGGTTTGTCTTCTTATTTGGATTCAAAATGTTGAACATTAATTGAAAATCAAACAGTAAATATGATGTATGTGCAACATCAAAGCTTTACCTCAACATTTTACATTTTAACAATAACATGATGGGAATATTGTATGATTGGTCTTCTCTACCAGATTTCCTGTAAGTTGTAGTTTTCCTAAGTAGATGTTTTATGATCAATTTTCCTCAGTGACATCACAGATAATCTTGTTAAAGCATTAGGCTGTAACCTCTGAGCAGGATCGATGTGGGTTTGTCTCTCCCAGCAGCATCTGTTTCCTCTCTGTAGTATTGATCTGGCTGCTGGAGGCTGAGAGCTGAATGCTGCAGTGGCCTGTGAGTGCAAGATGCTGAGTCATGGGAAGCAGCGCCAGTTCGACACAGAGACACACTGCTTGTCACTGTAGTATGAGCACACTGAGGGAAGTGCCTTGTCATGAGGCAGTGTACATAAAAAGCATCAAACAGCAAAATCTCCTCCCAGTGCAGTGAAAGCTTTTTTCAGCTGACCTGCTCAAGCTGTCACCACAGACCACTCAGTGCACACACTCCACCCTCCCAAAGAAAGAGGTCAATGAATAATTGATCATTCATAGCACAAAGGCAACAGACTGCAGAGAAACAAAACTGACTGAGATCAAAGAGAAGATCCATCAAGTCCTGAGGCTGCTGCAGCAGACCATCCCAGTACTACTGGAATACACTATATTTTACATGTGAGGCAGCACAATGAATCTACTTGATGTTAGCATAGGTCCAAAGTCCCCCAACAGAACCCTACCCACCCAAAAATCTAGCCATCAAAAATCTTCCATATTTTTTCCATGTTATATTAATATTTATACATATTTTCATTCATTTTTTATCTCCATACATTATGATCGGGTGCCAAAACAGCTAAATTCCTTTTGATTTGATTTTAATTTATTTAGTCTTACATCTAAAACAGTCAAATTTAGTCTAAGACTAATAATAATAATAACAATAATAATAATAATAATAATAATAATAATAATAATAATAATAATAATAATAAAAATAATGACAACATTATTTATACAGCACTTCTATTAACAAAGTTACAAAGTGCTTTACAAGAAAAGTAAAACCAGATAAAAGAAAAATCCAAAGTGAACATCATAAAAAGTTTAAAACATATATACATATATAATCAATAGTAGTATAGTAATAGTCAATAAAATATGTAAAAAAAATAGTAAGGGATAAAACAATATAAAGAAAATAGACATTACCAAAGGCTGAGACTTGTGTGTGATTTGAGTCAGTAGAGAGGTCCAGAGTGTCAGGGCTCTAATAGCAAACTGGGGCTGGGTCTGTGCTTGGCAGGAGTCTGGACTCACTCAGGACTGTTGTGGAGAGATGCATGCAATGTAAGATGGAGGCCATCTTGGACAATACCAACTATCCTCCCCACAACATTTTGGCAGGATAGAGAAGCAGCTACAGCTGCAGCAAACGTCTCATCTCACAGAACAGAACAGAGAGGTTCAGGAGATCCTTTGTTCCCACTGCCATCAGGCTTATACAACACCTCCGCCAAATGATGTGGACTAATTTAATTATTATATAATATTAAGAGCAGATATGGTTTCCATTGTACACTCTGGTACGTGAGGTTAGAGAAGACAGAATTAGTGAAAAACAAAACAGCAGGAACAGCACTTGAAATTCTTGTGGTCAGGTTTATTTTCATTTTTTACATAGATTAATAGGCCTATTTTAGGTTTTACAACTGAGTTGCACCTTCAAATTAACCCCTTAAATTTGGTGTTGCAGAAATATGTTAAAAATGTAATATTTTTTAAACAAATTGATATACACTCACCATCCACTTTATTAGGTTCTTTATTAGGTTTATATCTATCTATCTATCTATCTATCTATCTATCTATCTATCTATCTATCTATCTATCTATCTATCTATCTATCCATCCATCCATCCATCCATCCATCCATCCATCCATCTATCTATCTATAAGTCACCCTTAGTCATAGGCTTTGACCTCAGGGTGATCAGCCAGGCCTCCATCCACAGATTCATGTGACTGTACCTGTTTGTTCCAGCAGCAGCTGAAGAAGGTGGATGGAGGCCTGGCTGATACCTGAATAAAGTGTGTTACAATAATAAATAAAAATATGGATAAATAGTCTAAGTCTAAGTGTAGCAGCTCTGTGAGGCTATACGTAGGCCCAACAGTACTTTGAGCCAAATGCTAATGTCAACATGCTAACATGTCCACAATGACAATGCTAATATTTAGCAGGTATTTTTTACCATGTTTACCAAATCACCAGTTATTACAATTCATCCTGAGGGGGACATGAATGTGTGTAGCAAACGCCTGGGCACAAAAAGGCACAAAAACACACAAATGGCAAATGTCGGGGGACAAGAAAATCATTAGAATTCATCCTCTGGACACCATGAAAATGTACTAAAACACCATGACAGTCTATTCAGTAGTTGCTGAGATATTTCAGTCTGGACTGACACACTGACATTGGCCAAAAAATCTAATATGTGTGGAACTGTAATATCGAAACTCCAACTCATGTTATCATAACATCCAGGTGCTCATGTTCACAGTGTAAAAAATAAATGGGGAAGATGTCGTGTTGAAATAATGTTTCCCTTATACAAATAGCAAAGAGGTAAACAAACGAACAAACAAAAACAAACAAACAAACAGACATATCTGATAGACTGTATGTCCACAAAAGTATGTAGACATATGGACATGTGGAAGAATAGAGCTCTGACCTCACCCCCATCCAACAACTTTAGGATGAAGTGGACCTTTATTAAAGACTCCTCTGATGAAAATCAAGTGTTTAACCATGTTAACATCCATATGATGCTTTTGATGTGAGTATGTGAGTCTCATAAAAGCAGATTCAGAGAGCCAGGGTTTCATACGTCACAAACCTCAGGAACCAATCCTGTCAACTTGTGGAGATGGTGGGCAGGTCTAAATAAACCTAATACCTTGTCAGTACAGAGAGAGAGAGTTAGCATTAGCACAACCACTAACCCTGTGTTAGCCACTGACAGTTACAAGCTAACAAACAACATAAACGAAGAAAAGATGCTAACTATGCTAACCGTTCTGATCCATCTGCTAGTCTCTGATTCTGGTCTCAACAGAC
Source organism: Seriola lalandi dorsalis (assembly GCF_002814215.2). Classification (NCBI taxonomy): domain Eukaryota; kingdom Metazoa; phylum Chordata; class Actinopteri; order Carangiformes; family Carangidae; genus Seriola; species Seriola lalandi. The sequence goes on from NW_019525658.1 coordinate 894,171, forward strand.
CCCTCATCTGAGTCTGGGTCTGACTGAGGCTCACACATGTGGCTGAGTCTCTCTGGCCCTGTTCAGACCTGGTATTAACATGCTTATTCAGTTATCCGATCACAAGTGGTCAACTCTAAATTCATCAGTTCACACCACCTCAGAATGTGGTCTGAATGATCGGAGCTCAAATGCGTCCTCCATGCATCTTGGGTGCGTTCACACCTGAAGACGGATGTTAATGCAAGGTCTGAACAGGGCCTCTAATGTTTCCTCTAACCATCTTGATACTCTGCTCTTTCACTTGTCAACCTGGAGCAAGCAGGTGGTGGGCGGGGCACAAGGCCTGATCCAGATTTCTCAATCAGGAAGTAAGAGTAGGTGAGCTTCAGACCCAGTTTTTTTTCACTTTTTATGTCTGAAAACCTTGTTTAACAAAATATGAATCATAGCAGAGGATTTTGACAGAGTTTTAAACATGTCTGGAGAGAAGCTTTAATGCCCGTGGTTATGGAAATCACACTGATTTACCTGAAGAATGGTCACATGTCACAGTCTAACTGTCAATGTATTTCACTTGTTTTCCTACAGTATCCTCTCTAACTAAAGGACGGTTTACACTTTTCTAGCTGTGTTTCAACAACTAAAAGAACTTGATGATGTCAGGGAAAGATTGTGGTCTTGATTAAATACAGAAATCTATGCTGAATTAGTGTGTAGCAGACAGATGTGCTGTGGGAATAGAGCACATCCATTCTCTGGCTCCAGTGACAGAGCAGCACCATGGAGGTGTTGGGGAATTCAGTGACTTCAGCAGCGTGGTGCTGTGAACCCTGGTCCTTTCTTCAGGAGTCTCCAGATCCACTATAACTCCCTGCTACTGATCATAATAATGATAGCTACATATATCCACACCTAATTCAGGGTTCAAACGTGTCAACCTCCCATTGCAGGATAGTTTTGCTAAATAATCTGAAGGCATGTCTTCATGACAACTAACCAAATTTTGTCCCACAATTACAACAAGCACACTTGAAAACAACAAGGCCCAGTGTAGAGAAGAGAATAATAGCCTGCTGGTCACATTTGCTTATACCCTGACTCATCCTCTCTGACATACCTCTGTCATGAAGCAAACAGAGGAGGTCTTTGTGTGTCACATTACAATGCACACAGACTATGAGCGTGACCTACATACTGTATGATATGATAAGTGTAGCAGGGTGCTTTTGTAAAAACACCCAGGCCCAGACCGAGTGAATGAATTCATAATAACACTATTTAGACTTAATGAGCCAAGCTAAATCCATTTTTATTCATACACCCCCAGAAAGCCTTTACTTGTATACACAAGAGCTAATCTACATAAAAATGTATGGCATGTCCATTACTGTGCTAAAGGCTCGTAAGCTCCATCGAAAGCTTACATAAACCTATGAGCTAATGCGCCAAAGTCCGCAATGCCCAGTGAGAAAGGCTAATCGTCATGGCGACAGCTACCTGGGAGGGATGTTCCGTCGTTAGAGACATGGCCATGGCAACTGCACCATGCAGGAGCACTGGTGTCACAGACACAATCTCACCTGGCATTCAGATTCATTTTTAATAAGAACACTCCCTTCACTCGACAACAATTCAGTACACGTACAGACATTTATTTTCTCCGTACATTGTGTCTGCTGTGTACATTATTTGTAATACTTACATTGAGGCTAATATATAAAGCTACATTCATACATTATCCTCAGAATTAACCCGAAATCTGTAAGAAAAGGGGCCGAGTTAAACGTTCGTACTGGGGTGAAAGCTATTTACAAAACTGCACAGCAGCTCACCCATGATCACAAACAGAACCATAGAAATGGGAACTAATCTGTGAATTGAGCTGCTGTTGTGCTGAGCTGGGATGAAGAACTGTATGCTCCTGAGCCCAAAGGCACATGACTGATAATCAGTGTTGTAGCTAAAGCAGAGTCATGGCCAGTCCTGCTGCGGCAGTTTCCGCTAGTGAAACGTCGGCTGTAGTGGACCGTTGTATTCTGCTAGTCAGCCACGTAGACTGTGGCTAACCAGCAGTCATCTAGTATTGCTGCGTCATAACTGAATCAATAATGTTTTCTGTTAATCACCGAAGAAACGTTTCACTGTCTCTAAAGTAAGTTGTAATGTGGCAGCGAAATGCAGAATAAAACCTAATGTCAAATCACATATCTATTCCGCCACCATGAGGGAAGTAGGCCAACGTCTACAGATTAGAAGTTAGTCACACGTTTGAGATGAATGTGACTGACAGACGGATTCGACCAATGGCAGATAAGAACTTCGACATTTGATTGGTCGACGTTTGTGTCTGTAAAGGATGCATGCATACATCAGCCAATAGATGTTCGAGCTGAGGAGGAAAAGGCGGGCTCAAGTTTAGTATAAATAGAACCGTCGAGCCGTTGTGCACGCACATAAAGAAAGTCACAGTCTTTTGTGTGAAGGTCCAGTCTACTTCCAGAAAAAATGAGGGAAATCGTGCATCTTCAAGCCGGCCAGTGCGGAAACCAGATTGGTGCCAAGGTTTGTAAAGCTGTATTTGTCTTTTGAGCACTAAATGGAGTTATTTTAGGTATGTACGCCGATATTTTCGCTGTAGGAGTCGATGCTTTGTGCCCATACGCGTCCCAGAAACCACACCCTGGAATATCAATGTGTCCTACTTAACTTAAATTCCCTTTAATGTCAAGTATCATATTAATAACATTTTGGAACGTCTTTAGGATCGTAATCTGTCGAAGTGGGGACGAATTAAAATGATTACAACAATTTTTTGCATGTTGTAAGATTTATCTCGGAGTCATTTAGTCTGTCCGTTTTAAATTAAACATTTTTAGAAACGGTAGGAATCAGTTTATACGTTATGAGATTTAAATCAACGAGCTGTTATTTTAACGGAACCATTGTTCTCCAGCAGCCGTTAATGCAATGCGGAAAAAAGGAAGTGAGGATTGTCGATTAAAAAAAAACATGAAGCAACTTAAACATGTAACGTTACATGAATGTTGTGATAGGTATGTTGATGCAGCAGACTTGCACCATTTTTTATTTATTTATTTCTTTTAAGATAAATGTACGTTTTCTTTGTATGAGAGCAGCTCCGGGCTCAATGAGGCCTACTTGGCAGTTCTTTTTCAACTGCGCCCGGCTTTTGCCTGGAGTAGGCGGCGTTGGCGGTTAGTGACGTAGTAAGGAATTTTCAAATTCATAACCCATGAGTCGCAGCCAATGGGGGGTCAGGGCGCGCGCGCTGAAGGAAGCGTGGCGGGAAACCACATTTCAATTGTTCAATTATTACCTTTTTATAATATTAGAATATTTAAATAAGCCGCTTAATAGTTAATAAAACGACTATGATTAATGGATGCTTGTTGCCTAGTCATACTTGGGTTTTTCCTCAGAGCTAACAAACCTTTACATACTTTGTTCTACAGTTTTGGGAGGTCATCAGTGACGAGCATGGTATCGACCCAACTGGCACATACCATGGTGACAGTGACCTGCAGCTGGACAGGATCAATGTCTACTACAATGAAGCCTCAGGTAAGTCAAAGGCACCCTTCATTTTAATTACAATGTACTCAGACTTTGCATATTCTCTGACCTTTCATGTCTTCTGGGTATTTTCTGTAGGTGGCAAATATGTGCCCCGTGCTGTGCTGGTTGATCTGGAGCCTGGAACCATGGACTCTGTGAGGTCTGGACCTTTTGGTCAGGTCTTCAGGCCAGACAACTTTGTTTTTGGTAAGTGTTGTTTGGGGGAGGGGGTTTGTGTGCATAGTCAAGAAATTTTCTGCCTTGTGATACTTCAAGTTCTGTGATGCTTAAACTTTATTATTACATTACAGGCCAGAGTGGTGCTGGTAACAACTGGGCTAAGGGTCACTACACTGAGGGTGCAGAGCTGGTGGACTCTGTCCTGGATGTGGTGAGGAAGGAGGCAGAGAGCTGCGACTGCCTTCAGGGCTTCCAGCTCACACACTCCCTGGGTGGTGGTACAGGCTCTGGTATGGGAACGCTGCTCATCAGCAAGATCCGTGAAGAATACCCCGACCGCATCATGAACACCTTCAGCGTGGTGCCTTCCCCCAAAGTATCAGACACAGTTGTTGAGCCATATAACGCCACACTATCAGTCCACCAGCTTGTAGAAAACACAGATGAAACCTACTGTATCGACAATGAGGCTCTATACGACATCTGTTTCCGCACCCTCAAACTCACAACACCCTCATACGGTGACCTCAACCATTTGGTCTCTGCCACCATGAGCGGCGTCACTACCTGTCTCAGGTTCCCTGGACAGCTCAATGCTGACCTGCGCAAGTTGGCTGTAAACATGGTGCCATTCCCCCGTCTGCACTTCTTCATGCCCGGCTTTGCCCCACTCACAAGCAGAGGCAGTCAGCAGTACAGATCACTCACTGTGCCAGAGCTCACCCAGCAGATGTTCGACGCCAAGAACATGATGGCTGCCTGCGACCCTCGTCATGGCCGCTACCTGACAGTGGCTGCCATCTTCCGTGGCCGCATGTCCATGAAGGAGGTGGATGAGCAGATGCTGAATGTGCAGAACAAGAACAGCAGCTACTTTGTTGAATGGATCCCCAACAATGTCAAGACCGCCGTCTGCGACATTCCTCCCCGTGGCCTCAAGATGGCTGCCACCTTCATCGGCAACAGCACAGCCATCCAGGAGCTGTTCAAACGCATCTCTGAGCAGTTCACAGCCATGTTCAGGCGCAAAGCTTTCCTCCACTGGTACACCGGTGAGGGTATGGATGAGATGGAGTTCACCGAGGCAGAGAGCAACATGAACGACCTGGTCTCCGAGTACCAGCAGTACCAGGACGCCACTGCTGAGGAGGAGGGAGAGTTTGAGGAGGAGGGTGAGGAAGAGCTGGCCTAAATGTACCTTTCTTCTTTTTTCAAAGCTCTGCTGTTGTATCTTTGCAGTGAAATGTAACGTTCCAAGTCTTTTCCAGTCTTCAGTGTTCTGTCTGCTGTTCATGTTAATAAAAGTTCTTCTGCATATTTGACTTCTGCCTCATCATTCAATGAAACACTGATACTTAAATTAACTCACTATACAATCATATACAGGTGAAGGCAGTGGTAGATCAGGGTTTTTATTTGAGCACAAGCACTAAACTACATAAACTTGTTTAACTGCTCTTTGAATAATTACTGCTGCTCACATGTCAAAGCTGAATGATGCACTACATTAATTTGTAATTGAGATGAAGTTTGAATTTACCCCAGCAGCTAACTGTTGGTGCTGTATGTTTATCAACTCAGCAGTTATAACAAACTTCCAGATGATAATACAAATGCAGGTATTATATTTCAAGGCTCTGTACAGCATAATTAAATCCAGTCATTTTAGTTGCTGTAATCTCTGTAGCCTTGTCACACTGTAAATAAATTAATAACCAAATTAAAGTCCACATACTGTTAGAGAAATATTGTTAGTTCAGTTTTTGCCATACTGTGACAAATGGCTGAAATCCTCCATAAACAGGCCCCAACAAGTTTGTACGTCTGTTTTGACCTGGACATCAAATATGTAAATGAAAATTACTGTGATGTGACACGTTCTCATAGAATGGAAAGTCTATGAAAGGCTACTGCAGACATTTTGATGTGTGATTGTGGGACAGTTTCTGCCTGTGGCTGCTAGGTGGCAGTGCAGGCTAGGCCATTCTCTTCCACATCAAGTAGGTGAGGATGCTGACAGCCAGAGCCAGCAGTGTCCAGCAGCACACCTTCTTCACCTGGCTTTCCAAGTCCTGCTTCTGTCCAAAGCGTGACACAAAACCTCTCTGTCAGACAAGTGAGTAGATGAAGGATTCAAATGAAATTACACATTCAATTTACAGTGAAAACAGGATGTTCAATACAACAGGTTCACCATGAAGATCACAGTTAAACAGTGTTCAGGAGCCTCTCTGCAATAATAATGAATTTCTAATTTAGCGTGTTAAATCAAGTAAGTATACATATTTTTATTATTTTATTGTTTTGTGTTTAGTATCTTGTACAGGTCTGTTTTGATTAGGTTTTAAATATAAATATAAAAAAGAACATTTGAACATCATTTTGTCTGAAAAAGGATGTTGATGTGGGTCTCCAAGGCCATGATTTAACTGTGGAAACGAGTTTGTGTAAATGAAGATTCATTGAAAACACAACAAAAATACATCTCTAAAGCACAATGTGAAGTGTTTTTACTGGGTATTTTCATAAACTTCACTATTACTATTATGCTTAAATAATACATATACCTAAACAAATATATGTTTGTTTGTTTTTTTACCACAAACTCAGTGACACAGTAAACCAGGGATAAGATGCAATAACTAAAATCTTGGCAAGTATAATGAGTGCAATGTTTTTTTCTCAATCGCTTTGATGCAATTCTCACTTTAGAAACATCATTCTCACAACTCTTAATAATGCAGTTAATGCAGCTCTCAGAACAGTTCATCCACAGACATCAGCATTTCTCACTGTTTGTACAAACTGCCATTGTATACTATCCACACATTTTCCCATTGTGCTGATTCATTTGTCATCTGACTCTGACTCATGAAAACAGTTTGTACCTGTTATCAGATCACAGACCTTTGATACTGCCCTGCACTGCTTTAGTGTTTTAGTAAAATCACTTAATACTTACACTATATATACTAATAACACATTACCTTCTTCAAATATGTATGACAGAGCAAGGCCAGTCACACACACACAAACACACACACACACACACACACACACACACACACACACACATATATATATATAGATATATAGATAGATAGATATATAGATAATATGTTCTAAATTTGATTGCATATTTGTATGTCTATTTTTAGATACATAGTTCCATGTTCATCATTTCATTTTCCTCAGCTACAGCTGTTATATTCAGATTATAGATATGTTTTTTGCTTTCACACATTTTTTCAAAACTACACACAAATCCAAAAACTGCCACCAAAATGCCACATATCTGCTGCAAAATGAAACACTGCATTGGAAATATCATAAACACATCTAAAAATCAATTATTAATACATACATCCCAATACATTGTTCTAAAGTGACAGGACAGTGATTTGTTGAGAGGTTGAAATGTTCACAGCACAATAAACACCAATGCAGTGTTGAAACAGAATAAAGTTATTTTCCCATCATGTCACTGTTGTAACTGTAGTTCAGTTTGTGTCTGAACATTTTTACTCTATATGTTCTGCAGTTCTCTTTTTCTACAGTCAGTCAGGTTCTTATCAAAGTATCAAAACATTTGGCGTCTCAGTCTGAAGCTCTGGAGAAAAAGTTCCATTCACTGGTGTCACTGTTGAATTGACTGACTTTGCATGTGAACAAGGTTTTGATTGTGTTAGAGGCTTTTGCTCAGGTGAGTCAGTGTTGTGAGAATGATGTTTCTGAAGTGTGCATTGCACAAGATGGATACCCAAAGCAAGAGGGTGCAAATACACAGAGCAAGGAACAAGTGACAGGAAGGAAGTCAATAGGGTCCTATGGCTAAATTTTAGTTATGGCATAACAGATGTCTGTGTTAAAACAAGGGCCATGGAGTCTGGAAGTAATGGGTCTTTATCAGACTCTGATGAAAGATGCTATCAAGTGGCATCATGGATAGTGTAGGATCCAGTGTTTTTGGAGCTTCACCCACCTACGGGACTGGGTGTCAATATATCTGAGCCTGTGCTGCTTCACATTAAACCATTTTATCTGCCCCGCCCTGAGGTTTGTTTTCACTGCTGTTCGACGTGATGGAGCAGGACAGTGTGGGTCTGGGTTATTTAAAATCAATAATGTACATGGTGATGTGGTTGCACATGTTTCATTAGGTGTAAGTCATGTTGATGAGAATCAGCGTCACTTACCCATCCTCCCTTGTCCCGTATTTCAGGGCAGATGACCTTCTCCACGTAGGCACCCACACACTCCTTCAGCTGGGGCAGGACCACCATCATGCCCCTCTCGTGGCAATGCAGAGCCATCTGTCCAGCCAGCACGTACACCGACAGCACCGCGCTCCAGGCCAGGTCTCTGCGGCGCCCCCCGGGGACGGGAGGAAAGAAGTGCTCGTCCAGGATGCTCATGAGCATGGGGCAGGCCGAGTTCTCCGTCACATCCTGGAAGACACGAGGCCAGCGCCTGAAGAAGATGGGGAAACGGTTGAGGAGCTCATCTCCGGCGTGGCGCAGGGCTGCGGTGCAGGCTGTAGGGGCAGGACCCATGGTCCCATCTACCCCCCCTGTGGTTACATAGTTTATGTAGTCATGTGCCATGAGAAAAGCCTCTCTCACCAGTGGGTCAGGACTGTTCAGGCCCAGTCTGGCCTCTGGCTCCTCCAACTGACACATGGTCGCCTCCAACTGCCACTTCACTAATCACTAAGCTGTATTCTCATTAGACGGCAGCTCACAGCTCTGTGTCCAAGCAGCACAGCCATTCTCTGAGTCCCATCAGGCTGTCATGGTGGTGCAGGGACACTGTTTAAAAATGACATTAAGACACATCCTGCAGAGTCGTGCTTGATAAGGAAATAAAGTATTTACAACTCACGTCCTCTTCAGAGAGATAAACACACAGCAGAGCTGAGGGGAGAGCCAGCAGGTGAAAGAGTGCCGGGTCCAGAGGAGTGTGTCTGTGTGTGTTGAAGTCACACTGGGTCACCCAGTCCCCTCAACAGCTAAATATAGAGAAACTGACACTGATCTCCAACCTCATGTGCACGATCGTAGCTGTTCCTGACACACATCTCATTCCAACACGAGCAGCGCAGCTAAATAAAGAGCGGGAGCTGCAGACTGAGGAGAGGCCGGCTCACTGTCCACTGTGGAGGAGTGTGTGTTTGTTGAGTGAGGAGAACAGTCAGAGCTGCTTTCAAAGACACAGTGAGCTTCAACAACCTACAGATAATCACGTCTTACAGGACAATATGAGACCACAATGGTGACTGCATGTTGTTGTATTGTATACATATTAACAGCCCCCACCCTGAGTCCACTTCTGTTGGAGGTTTCTTCCTGTTAAAGGGAGCCCCCCCCCCCGTCCCCAGGTGCTGCTCATTGTGGGAACTGTTTCTCTCTATAATATTCTGAGGTCTTTATCTCACACTGTAAAGAGCCTTGAGATAATGTTTGTTATGATTTGGCACCATACAAATAAAGTTGAATTGAATTAATTGCATCTGAGGGAAAGAGGGAGGAAGGGAAATATTGTTTTTTCACTCCACGTTTATTTGACATCTGTTGTTACTTTGCACATTAGAATTTTACATTAAAAAAATCGATTGGCTTATAAAATAAAACACATGTAAATGGGCTCTACCTCCACCTTCTACAACAATCTCATGATGTCATATATAGAAATGTATATATGTATATATCTGGACTTTAACTTGAGTTAGATTTGAAATGCAGTACTTTTAAATAAAATTAAGTAGTATTTCTTTTATTGTTGTAAAAGATGAGTGTACTTCCTGCTCATGATAATGAATCATTTGAAATCCTCAAGTATCCAGTCAATCTGATGGTTTGGGTTGTGTCTGTTCAGGTTTTTTGATATTTGCTTCTGAAATTTCTGGATGGGATTCAATTATTAGAGTCCAAAGCACTGAAAAATGACATGTAAAAAATTCAACAGCAGTTTGTCCTCACTCTGGATACTTCACAGACGTTGTCGTGTTTTTGTTGGAACAACTTTCAAACCAATAAGAAGTCCCCATACAGAAATGTAATGTATGTCATACATACACATATGTGCTCTATGTAAAAATTACGTGGTAACATGTTCCAACATTATATATTTAATTTATTAAGTTTATAAAACATACATGTTTAAAAAATCTAAATTTAAAAGTTAATTTAAACATGTCTAAGTTGACATCCTGGGAAAGCGTCTCAGACTTTTATATAATATCAACATATACTGTCAGGCTGTGGGATGGATATATGTCTATGTAATATTTGTCTACAATATACATAAATGTATATATTTGAATAGGTTACATAAACAGTATATGTCAGTGTATGAAATTGTTCAAATTTCATATAAGTTTCACATATATTCTTTTACATGTGTACATATAAAATAAAAATGTATATTTCATGTATGGAAATTCAATATATCAGGGCTGTAAACTAACGGTCGCCACTCGCCAAATGCGACTAAAATATTCCCCTGGCGACTTAATTTTGGAGGGCTACATGCCATGGGGCAGGTAAGTGTTTGTCACAATATAGCAAAACATTGCTGCGATAAAATGCCTAGACATTTTTGGAGGTGCACGTTGACGGACGCAGAGGCTCTGTGTCGGGGGTTCACGTCGACGCAGAGGCTCTGC
>NW_019525658.1:905008-906459 GCF_002814215.2 Seriola lalandi dorsalis
GTTTTGAATATTCAAAATATTAAAAATGTATTTTGAATAATATTTTGGTCTCTTTCCTAATATATATATATCGCTATATAATACTGTTATCTCAATGAAAAGTACTGAAACAGATGTATATGTAACAAAAAGAGGCAATTTATTACTTGGCCGGTAAAAAATTTACTTGGCCGGCAGATTTTTTCATCTACCGGTCCCATTGGCAGGTGAGCCAAAAAGTTAGTTTACAGCCCTGCAATATATGTACATATATGATCTCTACGCAGTCTGTGGACAGTGAGGTTAATTCAGAGATAACTCATGATGTGGTCTAACACCATCTGATTTGTTCATTAAATAGTTGTAGTCAAAGTGACCATCATCTGTAACTCACTTCTCACCTGTAACTATCACTTCTATGTGAGCTTTGGGAGCCCAACCAGAGAAAGGCAAAATTACATAATAGAAAATTACAGAATGAAGTTTTAACAAAACATGATTTACTTATCTTCATCTTCCCAGTTTGTGATATCAACCACACAACACTTGTTTTGGCACACACTATAAAAAAGTCAAAATTAATAAAATATAAATAAAATCTACTTTTGTCTGAATATAATTAATTCTAGTCTTACTGAGCTGCTTGTTTTTATTGAATTATTAGTTTAATGGTTCAACATTTTTACTAAATTGCTGTAAATTTATGGGAAAATTTGAACAGTATAATCCTGTTACATTTAAATGCAGTATATTACCGCAAATTTTTCTCAGTGAAATTGTTTATGACGGTATTTTTACAGGTTTATTGCTTGGAGGATATAAAACAGTAATTTACAGCATTTTTTGCAATGCATTTTGGGAAAACAGAGAGTGAGACATGTTTGACTGGACAATGCAGTTTTGATTGTTTTTTTTTTTTTATATCTTCATCCTTCAAATGAATAGGTGAGTGCCTTTTTGCCTTGCTTGTTAACATAGGCAAAATACATCACATTTCCAATCAAGTTGTATTGATTATCTAGTAGAATACCATCAAACAAGACGAGTGATTTTACTTGTAATGTTAGTCTTTAAGCCAGAGATCTCCTCCTGACTTATCTTTGTGTTTAGGGTTATTTCGCTAAAATAACTGTATTCAGAGTGAATGTAAAAAGCATTGGACTTGAATTAAGTTTAAAGTCATTTGAGGTCAGAGTCTGAGCTGACACACACACACACACACACACACACACACACACACACAAGCAAACAGTGTGTACTTTGTCAGCTAACGTTAGCTACTTCGAGGTATAGCTGTGCAGTCGCTAAGCGGGAAAAAAAGCTTCTGTTGTGATCTGAAAACATCGGTAAAACTGGAATGGTTACTTTCTATCACCATTTCACCGTGTGGCAGAGAGAGGAGCTGGACTCTGATCCTGATCCTCCAAACTACAAGGTGAGTTTCATCTTAACTTAGCATCTGCTAAGTGCAC
>NW_019525658.1:906479-934938 GCF_002814215.2 Seriola lalandi dorsalis
TGCTGTTTTCTCAGGAAGCTGTATTCACCACTTCATGATCAGCATTGAGGGGCACGTCATTTATGAGGTCACACAGCCAGCTGACCACGCTGGCTTCAGTCTTTTCTACTCACTACATCTTCAATCTCCAGTCCCAAGATGATGCTGCATGCACACTGGAATTAATTCAAAGGTTAGATACTTACATCCTTCAGCTGGTACTGTGTGTTCACAGCAGCTGTGATCATGTTTGTTGAGTTTCGTCTCACAGGTTACATACAAGCTGCCTAAAACATCTGATACTGGAGCATGTGAAGGAAGCTTTTCTGACACTAATCAAGGCGAAACAACTATTACTTAATCTGCACCATGAAAGTACACTGTCCTATTTCCCCACCAACCATGAATACACACTCTTGTTTTTCAGGACATTCATGGGGGTAAATCCTGACAGAGGCACCAAGGCTGGGCGGGTCAAAGTCTTGGAAAATGGGAAAGGTCACCCAGAAAAAGATGGCATCAGTCAAGCCTTGTGTCTCCAGTCTACTAAAGAAATGAAGGACTTTGAGTGAGACTCTACATAAGTCAGTTCACACACTCACTCACACACTGCTAATGTCTTAGCCATACTCTTTTTTCAGTTCACTTGGCCACTCATTCACTCCTTTAGCTGTTCCCTCATACAATCCTTATAAATATACACATACAGCTTATGTTAGACAACCACTTGATTATTTTTGATAATATTTCTTGTGTTTATTTGCGTTCAGTGTTAAATGTTCATGCAGAATACAACACTTGTTAGAGATCTTTTTTAAATGACTGAGATTTTGGTTTATTTGCGTGTTGTGTTTTCACAAGCGTAATAAAGAGGGACGTGGTTTTTTAAAAGACTTTGAAGCAGTATTATTTCTCTTCAAATTTTAAGTTGCAATTGCAAGACCACGTTTATTCAATATATTAAAACATAGACTTTTATAGCAAGACTGCCAAGGAATAATTTATCAACTCATAAAGTTCAGGGAAAAAATAAATCACTGTAGTTCTTTTTGTTAGCAGTTAATTTATCAATAGTGTATACTGCAGCATGTTTTATATATGCACTACAGTTTACAGTAAAAATCTGCAAATATAGTTCCTGTGAAAAAAGTGTAAATAAACAGTAATAAACTGCTAATCCTCCATCAGTATTTTACTGAAATAGTAGGAAATAACAGCTTTTTGCTGTATTTACAAAAACAGTAGCAAACTAAATATCAGCAACAGCATGGTACCGATAATTTTACAGTAAAATAAGGGCAACCCTGCTTCCAGTTGTTTTTTAACAGCGAAACATTTAACTGTACATTTCTTTCATTTTATCTTTTCAATCCTGATGGTTTTGTGTTTTCTGTAAAGAAATGAGTAGGTAAACTATGTGTCCTTGTGTTATGGATAAAGTTGGCTTTAATAAAAGCCTAGTATAAGTGCAATAAGATTCTTTTCCTGAGTCCTTATGAACTCTCCTTCACATCATTCCATGACCTCATGACATTTTCCGTCAAGGAGAAGAGTTTAGAGAGGAGATTATTTAGACTTTTCGACCACAATTATGCATTTGATGTTTTAATGACACAAATTTGAATTAGAATTTTCATTTAACAATAATTTTTTAATAATTTAATAATTTTCCTAGTGAGTATCTGATATAAAAAAAGTAAAAAGAAAAAAGTATTTCCAATTAAATCTGTTGACCATGTGTGTTCTGTGGATTAATCGGAACAACACGACTGTGAGTCTCAACAGACATGTTGACAATGAATTCTTACATATCATTTTTGTGTGGCACAGACAAAACTCCATACACCTCCATTGTTTTAGTGCAATGGCAGAACTCTAAAGGCGGAATTTTCAAAATAAAACCAGAACTCTGCCTGATGGAGAAATACCAACATGAGTGCAGTCACACTTGTATTTCACCACATGGGTGCAGTAATGTATAACTAGATACACACAAGCTCTCATTTACCATTGTGTGTGTGTGTGTGTGTGTGTGTGTGTGTGTGTGTGTGTGTGAGTGTGAGTGTGAGTGTGAGTGTGAGTGTTTGTGTGTGCTTTGGGGAGGGGAGCTGGAGCTGTGGCAGGCATTTAGTCATATATGCAGGCCAATTAACTCTCCCCACATGTTCATCAGTAATCTAATCTCTCTTTAAACTAAAAATATATGTAAATGCAGCATGAAGAGCCTTTTCTAATTATATTCAAGCAAATGTATTTAAATTATGGATAATACCTATTAGAGCTCTCCCATGGACCAACACTCAGGCTGAATCCACGCTCTCCTTTAAGAGTTACCTCTTACCTTATGTGTCACATGGGGATCAATCAAACGCTCTGTGTATTGCATTTATGTTCGTTGTTAATAAACTGATTTATAGCAGCACAAAGACATGATCAAGTGCTACCATTAGTGGCTCTGTGTTCTCTAGCCATCTGGCACAGTGTACATTGTGAATGTGCATGGGAGGGAAGATATGGCTAACCATCCAGAAAGAACCCTAACCTACCTCCTTCACACACACACACACACACACACCACGCACGCACACACACACACACACACACACACACACACACACACACTACTATTTCAGATGTACTATCTGTGTGTAATATGGCTACCTAGTTGTTCCTCATTGCTGAGCCACGGAACAGAGGAAGTGACATGGTTGATAGAGGCTGCTATCAGGCCGCTCATATGTTCATGTGGCAACATCTGAAGCAGGGGAAGCTTCCTGTCTCCTGTACAGAGGATTTTCATGTGTGTACAGTTGCATTAGTGAGGGAGGTGCAAGACGAACAGGAAACATGCTGTAACTCACTGTTGCTACTTGACTCCATGGAAGATGTTGCGGCGTCAGCCTGTGGCATAGGCAGTGTAGGCGAATGCTAGGGGCGCCATCATCCATAGGGGGCACCGCAAACGGGGGAAGACGAAAAAAATCAAAATGTTTAACTTTTACTATTTACTTATACTATTACAACTATTATTTCGAAATATTACATAAGCCCACACAACAACATAACTACACACCATTCCTTTTTTTCTGGGTTCCTGCCGCCCCCTGGCCCTCATCCCCGGCTCGTTACACTTTACCTGCTGTCTGGGGAAGTTATCTGACGTGACCACAGAAAAGACGCTGTATCTTTCATCATGTCAAAATGACCAAAGCTCTCTTTCCATTCAGGTGTTGTTTTCACCTGCTGGCTGTGTCATACGTTTTATTGACATCTGGTTAGCCAACGTTTGCCTTGCTTGTATTAGTCACACAGAGTAAACTGAAATGAAATTGTTAATTTATGCTGTGTGCCATCTTCGTGCAATGCCTTATTTATATTGTATTCATAATTTATTTCATGTCACTTGTTTCTAGTACAATTTTTATTTTTTGGGTTATTTTCTTCTCAAAATAAAAATAAAATCTCAAAGACAAAGCTATGCAGTTTCTTTCTGTGAGTGTATGAACATTGGTAGTTTAATTGACTGTGATGTAAGGGGGGTGCCAGCTAAAATCTTGTCTAGGGCACCAAATTGGTCAGGACCAGCACCGTGCGGCGTATTCAGGCTGTGGCTAAATGCTAATAATAACAATGCTAACATGCAGATGTTTAGAAGGTATAGCCTCATGTTTGCGATGTTCACCAGTGTATTAACCCGATTTGCGTTGGTGCACAATCTGTATCACGTATTCGTGAGCAAGTCAACGCCAAGCATCATCCTCCGAGGCTGAAACATGAAGCATCAACACTGAAGAACCAGAACCTGATGTTCCTCTAATGACCACTAGAATCCGGCTCCAACAGTGAGTGAATCCCCATATACTCCCATGTTAAAATGTCCAACTTTACAGCAGAAATAAACATGTTTACAGCCTGGTACAAAACAGCTTTGGTCTCTAGAGCTGATTTCCTCCTTCATGACAACTGTGTATATAATTCACCTGTTTACATTTTATGAAGACTTAAATTTATGGAGAATTGAGGGCATGGTTTCTTTGAGTGACAGGTGGGTTGACTTCCTTGACACAAACCGGCATGAACAAAATTAGCTCCACACATGCTCCTCCTCTTTGACCATTTTTGGATTAGCTGGGAATTAAGGGCAGTGTCAGGCACTGCCAAGATGGTGACGGTGGAGCAGCTCACTCTGAGCTTCAAAACCGCTCTTCAGAAACCTGTGGGTGACCTCAAAGAGGCTACATCCATCTTTATTTATAGTCTATGTTCAATGCTAACCTAACCCCAAACCCTAACACGAACCAAAAGCCACATTTTCGGACGTGCACATGTGGGTCCAGAAATCAGGTTTCCAGCAAGCTAACATTTGCTAATGAGCATTAAACACACATTACAGATGAGGTTGATGGGAATGTCATTGGTTTTGCAGGTTCATAAACCAAACTAGATCACCTCCTCATGGTTGTCTGCCTCCACTACTCAGACTAGTTTCAGGTTACATCCCTGTTTATCAGTTATATAAAATATAAACCATTTGTGTAAAATTTTGTCATAACTCCTGTCAAGTTTTGACTGATGGCTAAAAAGTGTTTTCTGAGGTCACACTGGCCTTTGACCTTTGATAACCAAAATCTAATCAGTTCATCCTTGAGTCCTAGTACCAAGTACCCAAGAAGGACAGATGGATAACCTGAAAACAATATGGCTCCCGCCCTTGGATAGATTAGTTGGATAGACTGACATTTTGACCTGATTATGAATGAAAAAGCAACAATTCTGAAAATTAATCCTAAAGTCCTTTTTAAGCTAAAATTAAAAACATTCTCAGTTTCTCAATTTTGAATTTTTTTTTTTTATTTCTGGTAAACTTTTGAACCGCTAATGCAAGAAAACAAGCTGTTTGAAAATGACACTTTGGGCTTTGAGGAATTTTGATGGTCACTATTCTTTATATCTGACATTTTATACACTAAATGATGAATCAGTTAATAAGACAAATCAGTAATGAATATCATCGCTGTTGCTGGAATATTATGTTGCAATAATACTTAAATCATTAATCAAAAATTCACCTTAGTGAACCTTGGGTTTTTGAGGTCCCTAGAGTTTCAGGGTCCCAGACCCTGTTGGTCATGGCTAAATTTACCAGAGGAAAAAGTGAATGAATTAAAGTATGATCAGCAGCGTAGCTTTAACTCCGGATCAGTGGATCAGAGTTTCTCCCAACAAAAAGAGTTGATAAGGGCCCAAAAGGCCTGAATGGATTGATACTGTCACCATGGTTCGGCCCCCCACCCCACCCCCACCCTCTAATGAACACAGTAGTTCAATTTCTGTCTTTTTGCTTCCCTGTTGAGGTGTTTTTGTCAGTACATATCTGCTCCAGGAAACCACATACGTCACACACAAACTATCTACAATAATTTAATCCAAAGCGTCACAGACTTTCCTTCTCTGCAGACGGAGGATTTTAACTGAAGGTGACAGTGATCAGTGAGATGAAGTGACGCTACAGAGCAAATTTAACTACTTTATACAGCAGAAACAGCTCAGTCTTGTTCTGCCGAATGAAACAAAGCAGTGTGTGTGTGAGAGTGTGTTTGTTTGGCTCTTATCTTTAAGCAGCATAAGAGTATCTCTCACTATCAGGAAGTGGCTTATCAACGTCTACACACAAGTTGAAATGCACTTTGAAGTTCCTACCCATTGCACAAAAAGGAGGCTTCAATAAAAGCTGCAAGGTGACAGAGAAAGGTTGAACAAGGCAGACAGATGAAAACCGACCTCCTCCTGCTCCTCCCCACCAATCTGCAGTCAAACAATCGCAATCTCCACGCCTCTTTGTTCAGGACTCCCATCAGCCTCACAGTGGGGGGTGTGGTCAGAAAGAGGAGGAAATTGCTCTGAATTTGTGGGTAATTGAAAACACCTATATCCCCCTGTGTATCCATCGCTACCTGCTTTAAAAACCTCCACACCCCTTCTTCTTCCCTGGCGCCCACCTTCTATACCAATACACTCCTAATGGCACCCCTTCCCCATCCTGTCTTCCATCTCCCACTGCACTGAATTGATGCAAACGATTGCACGCCCATTTGCTGTCTGGAGGAGAGGTGACCCACCTGTGTGGTTCGCTCACTGCCTCTTGTCCCACCTTCTCCCAATTGCAGGTATTGATGCCCCACCATTGTTTCCCCCCTGCCCAGGGGGTGGAGTGGTTTGTGGGAAAATTGGGGGACCCCTCAGGTGTTTGATGGCTTTTATTGATTCGAACCAGACTCTCAAGCTCCCATTTATCCTCCACTACGCTGTACAAGCTTTTTAGATAGAAGCTGTATCTGCAAAGGCGGCTATTGTTAAGTGGTATTATTCTGTTCTACTAATGCATAAGCATAGGTTTTTTTCTCATGTGTGGCTGATCAATGCAGACAGAGGGAAATGTGCTGTTTCTGTATCTCAAACTAAAGCTGCTCGACTTTCAAATGTTTCTCATTAATTGCAACATCTGTTACAAGAAGAAAGAAACAGCCTCCATCTTTCTCTGTAGCACTTCAGGCACTTACAAGAACATTTTAAAGACACAGAAACCTTTACCTTTGACTTCCTTTATTTTGGCTGAATGCAGGTAAAAATCCAGATAGAAAATGTAAAATGTAGATTTTATTCTGCTAATTTACTAGCTTGACTTTGTGTATAAGGACAGTAGATCAGACCTGGCGCACAATACGAAATTGTTTAACCAAAGACACTAAGATGAAATTGATAAAAAAATGTTTTTGTGTTCACATTGATGATAATATAAATCAGCTGGGCTCACATGTCACTGATAAATGTCTCTTTCCTATATGTTGTGTGATAGCAGCAGATTCACTGGATGTCACAGTTTATAAGACGGCTCTACTAAAATCCTGGTCCTCATCTGTGTCAGACTGTACCATATGAATTCTGAAAGACTGTCGCATTGTGAAGTAAATACACAAGAAGAGGCTCATGTCCTTCATGTTTCCCATTTCCCATGCTTTATGCTTTGAAAATGCAGAACAAGCGTAAGTACAGGTAGACATGGAGTTCAAGATTTAACCATATTTCTCCAGCTCTAAATCACACAGTGTATCAAGGCTAACAACCACAGCCTGGCTCTAGAACTATACAGGAATGTATTTATGACATATGTTTCCACATATATACAACCTCTAGATATATGAACACGTGAGTTTGTAACATATATGAAATACGTAGTAAAATTTGTATATGTACAGTCAAGCCCAAAATTATTCATACCCCTGGCAAATTTTGACTTAAAGTTACTTTTATTCAACCAGCAAGTTTTTTTTGGACCGGAAATGACACAGGCTTCTCCCATAAGATATGACGATGTACAAGAGGAATCATTGTGTAAAAAAATATTTCTCAGCTTTTATTTACATTTGAACAAAAAGTGGCATGTCCAAAATTATTCATACCCTCCTCAATAATCAATAGAAAAGCCTTTATTGACTATTACAGCAATCAAATGCTTCCTATAATTGCTGACTAGCTTTTTGCATGTCTCCACTGGTATTTTTGCCCATTCATCTTTAGCGATGAGCTCCAACTCTTTCAGGTTGGAGGGTCTCCTTGCCTTCACCCTAATCTTTAGCTCCCTCCACAGATTCTCAATTGGATTCAAGTCAGGACTGTGGCTGGGCCAATGCGTTAATGTTTTTGTCCTCTAACCATTTCTTCACGGCTTTTGCTGTGTGTTTTTGGGACATTGTCATGCTGAAATGTCCACTGGTGCCCAAGGTCAAGTTTCTCTGCAGACTGCCTGATGTTGTTGTTGAGAATCTTGATGTATTGCTCTTTTTTCATGCTGCCGTTTACAGTGATTAGGTTCCCTGGTGCATTGGCTGAAAAACACCCCCAAAGCATTAGGTTCCCACCACCATGTTTGACAGTGGGGATGGTGTTCTTAGGGTTGAAGGCTTCTCCTTTTCTAAGCAGCATAAAACAGAAGACCAGAAGTCTTCTTCTTTGTCCAGATGATCATTTGAAAAGGCCAAGCGGGCTTTTGTGTGCCTTATCTGGAGAAGTGGTGTCCTCCTTGGTCTGCGTCCATGGAACCCAGCAGTGTGCAGTGTCCGTTGGACTGTCTGCCTTGAGACGTTGCCACCAGCAGAGCCCAGTTTCACCAGGATGACCTTGGTGGTGATCCTTGGATTCTTCTTCACCTCTCTCACTATCCTCCTGCCCAGCACAGGTGTCACTTTTGGCTTCCGACCACGTCCTCTGAGATTTTCCACAGTGCGGAACGTCTTGTATTTTTTAATAATACTTTGCACTGTAGCCACTGGAACTTGAAAACATTTATATATGGCCTTATAGCCCTTTCCTGACGTGTGAGCAGCCACAATGCGCAGCCGCAGGTCCTCAGTGAGCTCCTTTGTCTTAGACTGTCCACAAACCAACTACAGAGAGCTGCTGTTTTTCACCTGTTAAGTTGAGTAAAACAGCTGTTCCCAATGAATCAGGGTAATTAAGATGCTTTAGAACAGCTTGGACTATTTGGAATGGTATAGAACTTTGGATTTTCCCATAGACTGTGACAGTTTGCAAAGGGTATGAATAATTTTGGACATGCCACTTTTTGTTCAAATGTAAATAAAAGCTGAAAAATATATTTTTCCACAATGATTCCTCTTGTACATCGTCTTATTATCTTCTGGGAGAAGCCTGTTTCATTTCTGGTGAAAAAAAACTTGCTGGTTGAATAAAAGTAACTTTAAGTCAAAATTTGCAAGGGGTATGAATAATTTCGGGCTTGACTGTATATATGTATATTAAAATTAATTTTTATGTTATTTACATTTTATTCACATATATGTAATGTATATGTTAACGCAACATACATAGTAGTAGTTAGTTCATTTTAAACATACATGTCAATCTTTTATTGTTACATTTATTATGGGCAACATATATCAACATATACTGACACTTTGGGATGGATTTATATTTACATATGTCTACAATATATATAGCACATAAACATATAAATTTGCATGGGCTAGACTATGTCAACATAGATTATGTGAAAGTTTCTAAGTTTCATGTATAATTTTTACATATATGTTTTTATTTTACACGAACATATATTTCATATATGGACATTCAATATATATACTGTAGATATATTACATTTGTGTATGGTTGTGCACTTTCCGTGAGCTTGTTTTTCCAGAACCAAAGTTCACATTGCTGCAGGTTTTTGATGTTAAAGCTTTGGACTGATGTAGCATTACATTTGGACACTAATATTTTCTGGGACGATTTAGCTAGCAGTTTAGCAGTGAATTTTAACGGTTTTAATTGTGCATTTGCATTTAAGAATTTGTGTTTGAAACAAGTAAAACATGATTTAAAGACAGTTCATGCTGTAGGTCCTTCAGTCTGGCTCACTGGAGCTACAGCAAGTTCATGGTGGTGGACCTACTGATGGAGCTTCAGTGAATAAAGTGCAGTGTATTTACCATGATGATGTTATCACAGACACCTCTGCTGAGTCTTAATGAATATGCAGCTGTTGGGTTGACATACGTATGTTTCCACTATGGTTCAAAAATGACCTTAATGTTGTTTTCACATTGATGGGGAAATTGATGCCTTTGTGCTGCGTAATCCACATGACTCCAAGATTCTTGGAGGAAGTGAGATTCTGTACAGCTTGAACGTCCCGGCTCGCCTCTGCTCTACTGGTGCAGTGCTTGTTCAAAACGTGCCTGTCAGTCGCCTGATGGAGGGAAATCTACGGTGGCCAACAAGGGCAAATGCGCTACAACAGCATGTTTTTTTCATTTTCAGCTTGTTTCTGTTGTTGGATTTGTTTGTATTTTTATATGTTTAATCTACATTGTTTATAAAATAGCAGTTCATTTATCCAAATAGAAGTGTTTTGGGTGGTTGCAGTGCATTTGGCCTTTGTTTCTTTGTCAGCCACCGTAGAAATCTATTTACAAACTCACAAAGTATTTATGTGACATTATTTAAGGCAAGAGTTGCATTTTTTTTTCAATTTTGACTGACTTCAACTGACTTGATGGTGACTGCAGGGGTGAAGAATTAAAAAATAATAATAATTCTTTAATTACATTTACATTCAGATCACCTGAGTAAGGAAAAATAAAATCAATAACAAAAAAAAAGAAATGTTAATAGGAGTATAAATTCAGTGATTTAAATATACATTCAGATATGTATTCATACAAACATGTAGACATTTGTTTATATAAACAGTGGTCACAGATTAGTCTGTTCTGTAAGTTTTTCCACACGGATGGGGCATGATGTCTGAAGGCTTTCCTGCCATGGTTGGTGTTTACTGCAGTAACATACTGTACAAGGTCAGCCAGTCTTGAGAATGTGTTAAAGGTGGAACGTCTTGGGCACAGGAGTGATGAGATTTCTGAATGATGGCGCCGTATGGATTGATGGTGATAAATCAGAGCTGAATGATAGGCAGCATCCAGGTGTTTAAGGTTGGAAATGGGAGCACATCTACAGTGAATAAAAAGACTGCTGTCAATTCAATCCAAACAGTCTTCTTCCTGTAGTGTCAGTGAGCTCATGGTTGATCTTGTGACGTGCACAGCAAGTGATTTTTTATTTAAAAACTTGAGCGGTTACCCTCAATATGTCTGTTCTGTAAAACCTCTATACACTGTTTACTCACCCAAAAATATTATGTTCTAAAATATGTTCAGGCCAGACACACGTTTACATCAGTCTGTTGACACATGAAATTAAATCTAAGTCTAAGTATGTTTTATGAAAACATGGAGGCTGGTGGGTTGAATCAGATATGGAATAACTGCTAGAGCAACTCTAGAGATCTAAGCCAATTAATTAATGAATTAATGTTCTGTCATCACAGAGTCGGTGCAGCCAGATGAGAGCAACGGCTGCGCCTGAGTCAGGAAACTGCAGCTGCCTTGTTCCCATGAGGTATTAATATCATGTGACATTCTTTTTTTTTTTAAGTATAATTTTTTGGGGGCTTTATTGGACAGGATAGTCAAGAGAGACAGGAAATGGGGAGGCAGAGAAAGGCCATCCGATGTGGGACTTGAACCGGGGCCGACTGCAGCCTCTACACATGGGGTACCTGCTTAGACCACTACGCCACACGACGCCCCAACATGACATTCTGCAGTACCGATGAAAGCCGGACAAAATTTTTGAGCAGGCAACATTGTTTCAAGTAATGCCTTATTAAGCTGAATGCACCTATTTTATCTCTGTTCATTTTGTGACGTCACTGATGACATCACAGTTTATCTGAACCATTATTCATGGCGTTCGTCTGTGTTCTTTCTCAACACCAAGTGACATGAAGAAATGTGCTGTTTGAAGCTTTCTTGAGAAAAACTTCACAGTCGACTTCCTCTTTGTTAAAAGCTTTCAGATTTTAACAAATTTTTGGGCACATAAAAAACTACAGCTCCCATGAATAACAAGCGCGGGCACTTGAGTCATTAAAACATTGGTAGTGATGTCATCTGTGAACAGTAGGGATATAGTAAGTTATATTGGGAGAAGGATGCTGAAGATGGAGCTACCAGGTCAGAGAAAGAGGAAGGCCAAAGAGGAGGATATGGTGGTCGGCGTGACAGAGGCAAATGCTAAGGACAGGATGAAATTGAAAAGGATCTTCTCTCGTGACCGCTAACAGGCCAGAAGAAGAAGACTAAGACGATCTAGTTGCCGTTCTATCTTCTGCTCAAGTGTCAAGTGTGGTGGGTGAAATTTTTGTGCAAGATTAAATCATTTCTTAATGAATAAAGACACTTTTCAGCATCTTACCACCGCAATCAGTCTGTTATTGATATTTTCCTGGTTGGAATTTATCTGCATTGAGGAGTTCTGACTCTATTACACTTTTCCTCGCAGGAAGTCAGACTTTCAACTCTCTGAAACAGAAATTAGCATGAGCAGCAATAGCCACACAGCTGAAAACAGAAAAGCTTTACCACTTACAGAGAGTGAAACTTGGAAAATTCAAGGAAAAAGCACCAGACACACTGACTGATCTCTGGGACGTGCAGAGCAAAAACTGCAGTAATGAGCGCTTAGCACCAAACATAGAGACAAAGTGGAAGAGGAAAATAACAAGGAACTTGTAGATTACCACTTTAACAGCCTATTGAGATGTAGAACAATCGGCAGCAGCGTGATCCAGTTGGAGCATACAGAAATAGAGCTTTAGAGGCTGTTGTGTTCATTGTTGTGAAGGAGAGGCGAGGTGAGAATTGACTCTCCGGTGCAGAGAGCAGGCTCTCCATGCCAATAACCACCTCTTCATCGGCACCCCTTTGACACCAGCGTTCACCCACTGGAATATGTATCACTTTCAAAACCTGCTCTCCAAATATTTAATTTTCAACTTGAGGTGTACCTCTTGTTTATATAACAAAAGCCTCTTCTCAATTAGAGCACCCGGGGGTGGGAGGAAGCGAGGGTTCATATCTGTGCACCCATACCCCCTCCTGCCGTCTCTCCCTCCCTCCTCTCTCTTCTCTTCCTCTGAAACGCTCATTTATGAACAGTCACACACACGCACGCAACACACACACACACACACACAGACACACACAGAGGCACAGAAACACACACACTCTGTTTCTCACACACACACACATGCAACACACACACACACACACACACCACACATACACAGAGTCCTCTTTCTCTCCTCTTGCATAGCTGTTTTGGAGATAATGAGATTAAAAATCTATTTTTGTCAGTCAGTTACCTGCAAGTGATGCATTAGTGGAAACATTCGGCAACACTACAGCTATTACCAAAATGAATGGGAATGAAATTGCTTTTCCCATTTTCCCACTTAAACGCCTGTCACATTCACACAGCTGTTAGCAGAGGCTTATCTCACTTACCTGCCCTTATTTGTTTTTACATTATTCCAGCATGAGCCTCGACCTCAGCGACTATGAGGGTGGTGGCGTGTCACTCATGGTTAAGATTACATAATTTATTAACACTACAATATTGCATTATTCATATAAGTACATATTTAGACATAAAGCGGGTGGAGTGGGAGGGAAGCACACTCCACTGTGGTTGACACTCATCTGATCCTCACACACATGCATCCAAATATTTAATAGATTGATACTGATCCAAAATCTGTGTTTACTGAACAGTCAGCAGAGCAGTATCAAAGTATTTTGTTGTTAAGAACACAATACTGTATTATTTAGTTGGTTATGATATTTATATTGTGTTACGCACATATATAAAATAGTCCAGCCACATATTCACCAAAAATACAACTGCATTTTCTCAACAACCGCTCCTCCGATTGACAAAAACACCAGTTTAAAGCTCCTTAGAGCCTGAAGGTCTCTGTCCATGTGTAGTGTGATTATAGATCAGGTCTAGGTTCAATATTAATACTGTAAAGTATCAAAGCCTCAGTCCACAGAGAAATGCACACAGCCTGTATTCAGAACCTGAGCCTTAAAACCAGCCGTCAGGACTTCTGGAACTTTGTGATGTCACAACAAAGCAGTCACCAAGCCCCGCCCACCTGGACCCACCATCCAAACTTGCAGGATTTGTTTTCTTTGAGTGTTTACCTGAAATCTGCTATATATTTATTGGATCACTCAGAAAACAGTCAGAATCAGAAGAGAGGAGGCTCTGAGTCTCTCTTCTGATTGGCTCACCGACCTGTTGTTACTAGAGCTCCAGACAGAAGCCTGAGAGAGGAGATGTAAAACTACATTGAGATGGTTTTTGGTTCTTAAAACCACAAATATATGCTGTTATGGATCAACACTTCAGATAAAACACAGGAGAAGAGTAAAATATAGAGCTTTAAAAGATTAACTCACAGCTCATTGAAAAAGCTGATCATAAATTCACTGCAGAAGTAATTAGTTCTCAGCTTCATCAAAGGTTTCTACCAACAAGATGCAAGACTCCACACCCACACAGCCAGCTTAGCACTGGTGACTGATGAAGTCCTGTCTTCATAGCAAAGCGGCAGAATTCACACACCTCAACTAAACAAAGCTGATTACTGATGACAGACGGTTAGCTAGCTAGCTAACATGTAAATAAGACAAGCTTCTCTTTTGGCAGAAACTGGATTTCCAGCCCTGCAGCAAGATGACACATCTCACACCAATGTTATTGCTATATTAGTAAATGTAATGTAATTATTGACTCACAGTCATTATACGTTACTCACACAATTGCTCATCACATATCTATAACGCACAACTTTTTTCACGCCCCAGAATCCAAGCGTATAGGGCACCTGAGAGCTCCAGACACTGTGACAGTGTGTCGATGATAATTTAGTTGACTCAGTTCTGGCTATACGATGTAAACATAAGCCTGTCGACTGCAGCTACGTCAGGCCTATTCAAACAGATTTCCTTTTAGAAATGTCCAAATATAAAATACTAATTATACTGTGGCTTGGCTGAATACACGATGGTTATTATTTAAAGAGATGTGCATCCATATTGGCCAGCATACTCAGCTAATCAACATTTTAAATTCAGTATTTCATCTATAGTAAATGTCAACCCATCTTGCATTAGTCCAGAGTTGTAACTAAATTTGAATGAGAGACTAGATGATCATTGTAATTCACTCTTATGAAGTCTTTTTGTGACCAGAACGATAGTTCTGTGGGGGGGGGGGGGTAAAGGCCCTGACAGACATGAATTGATAATCCTCAGGGAATATGATTGCAATGGATGGATTTTGGAACAATTTGGACTTTTGAAATACATATATAGGTAAAATGAAAATACATTTTCAGTGTCATTTATTGATAGCCTAGTTGTATTTGGCTAAGTTATGCTGGTCAGTAATAGTGGGGGAGATAGACAAACCAATTGAACAAGTTATGACTAAAGCATGAAAGTTTCATCATATAAACTACATAGCCTACTCCAAGGTTTTATTTCAGACATGGAGGCAATTTGTATTTGACCTGTGGTGACCTTGAGAGGTCATTGACCTGAGCATTGCATTTTTCCAGTTTTTGTCCAATTTCTCCATGATAATCATGTGCATCTTTGTTCTAATAAAGATGTTTATTTGCTACTGTGGCTGTGTAACATCATTTTGCTTGGAGCACCAGTTTCGCCAGCGGACTGCAGACCCACCATTTCCAGGTGTTAAGGTAGCTGTAGCTTGGTAACAGCATTGACAGCTTCTGTTGTATGTTCTATGGAATTACATGACTAGCTAGCACATTAGCTAACATTCTAATCTGAAGCTAGCATGCTAGTTTCATATCTGAAATGTCTTCATGTCTGAAAATATATTTCATGGTTTAAAGAAACAGTTTCATTCTTTAGTCATAAAATAACCCAATAACACAATAACCCTCATATACAAGCGCATCCGCTGCATTATAATACATAAAGCTCAATAAGATAAATGAGAGGAACAAACTCGCCTTTCTGTTGAACACTGAGAAGAACAAGGTTGTTCTCTATCCTCCGGCTTATAATACGATTCTGGCTCTGGTGGCTCAAACATATGATCGGCTGTATCCTACGAATATACTAGTTGGACAAAGCCGTCATGTTTCCTTTCAGCATGACAGTGGTATTAGACAGTTGAAGGATGAGGAACCTTTCCCAAGGTTGGGTCTGGTTTCACCGCCTTCAGAGAACACAGCAGTGGTTATTTTTTCACAAGTTTGAAGCCTAATTTTATAATACTGTATTTGGCAATTTTTTTATTCATTGAAATTTGGCTGGGGGGGGTTTTAAATTTTTCTGTGGTGTAACAAACTCAGAACACATAAGTTTTTCTGCTTTACAGGATCTTTAAAGAGAGTCTCTGCATTTCAGGGGCTACGTTCAGGACCCTCATTAACTCAGTTTAGCATATTCCTAAATGAGTTTGTCTTCAGAAAATGAATCACATGAGTCAGATAGTATTATGACGTAGAAACATTGAACAGAGACTGGGAGGAACAGGAGGTTAATGGGTTAGTCATTTCTACCTCCAGGTCCACCAGACCAATATCAATAGACACCAAATACATCTTTGGAGTGATATAATGATATCAGAAACAGTGCTGTACCGTAGGTGTCCTGCAGTGGCCATCCAGTCAGATTACCTGCTTACGCCGTGGTCCAGACTTTAAACCTGCTTCACATCCTGTTCCAAGCCCCACAGAGCTGGCATGTTCACCTGTGTGATGATCCAGCTGCGCTCACTTCACATTATGAAAGGTTGCGATAGTTTGTTCTGGTTTGAGGTAATGTACTGTATTAGTATGAGTGTTGGCCAGCAAGCTGTGCAAACAGAGCCGGCAGGATGTGCTGGGATTGATCTGAGGCTAAAGGTGGGGAAGTGGTGCCAATAGGCCTGGACCCCACAGAGTGGAACCAGTCAAATTTACCATTATTTGAGTTGAAACTAAGCAAAGGTTAATGGAGTTTCTGACTTTGGGAATGTAACTTTATTAATATATTTTTTGAGGTTTCAATGTGATGTAGTCATATGTATCTGTCTTTTGTGAGAGGGTGAAAAGGAAAGTGAAGTGGACATTTATGATGTAATATCAATATATTTGTAGAGAGAATGTAATAAACATAAAATAATGAATTAAATAAATAAATCTTTTGATAAAAATGATGCTAATATAATATCCTGAAATGTAATACATTATATTATAAAGTAGTGTAGAATAATATGATAATCATGTGGTGATGTTATGACAGAAGAGTATGTATTATTTATATAATATAATGATTCTAAACATTAATTAATATAATATATTATTTACATTACAATTATAATTTAACAATGTGAAGTTATGTGGTGATGGGTGTTGAGGTCAGGTCAGTCACTGTGAAGGTGAGCAAGACTGTGCTGTCATCCCCTTTCCATCATGTTGCATTATGGTTAAGTTAAACCTTCGTGACTACACTTTGTGTTTCTTAAGGCTCTGTCTGAAGTTTCACTCCAGTGTTTCATTTTCCTAATCTGAGGCATGAATGTTGCATGCAACTTCTCAAATGAAGGCCTTAGCTGAGGGTTTATTTATAATGCAGCCATTAGGGATGGCTTGGAAGTCAGCTGCACTTCGTTTTTTTTCTTTTTGTACATGCTGGTGTAGAGAGGTGTAGTTTAGGTTTCATGTTATGAGTTCAGCTTAGGTGGTCTTGGGTGATAGCGGGGCCGTGGGCTGAGCAGGCAGCTCGGGGAGCTTAGCTGGGAGGAAGCTGCGATCCTGCTGCCTCACCGAACAGCAAATCAAACCAGATGGGCTCATTTATGGCCAATTAGCAGTGTGCTGTGAATGGAGCAGCACTGACTCACCTAGCATTGTTGTTGTTACAGCTTTTGTCTGAGCTCAAGAGAAACCTGGTGCTGCTGCGTTTGGGGAAACTGGAGACCGGGTCCTAAGAAGTGGAGCAGTGGCAGAGTGTGATGAACGACTGAGAATCATCTGTGTGACTGAATCACGGCTCAGATTGTGGAGAGGGCTTGAAAACGACATACACCAGTAGCAGATGTGGAGTCTTGGCACCTCCAGCTTCACCACTGTACAGGAAACACACAAAGCAGTGGTAGCAGAGCAGCTTCTCCCTGGCTCTGGGCTCCTCTCATGTGACGCCCTCGCTGCAGAGACCAGAGTGTCCTGTTACTGAGAGGCGGGATTGAGTCCTACACAGGAATGTTGCTCTTGCCCGCCCCCCTTCATCCCACCCTCACTCTCCTCTAATCGTTCCCTCCATCACTTACTTGGCCTTTGCTTGACTCCCTCTGTGATGGTCCACTTCACTTAGCTCATAAACAATGCCCCCAGCCCCTTCCACACCTTCATATTTCTGCCTGCCTGTGAGCTCCAGCCTCTCGTTGCTTCCAAGTCATATCAGACCTTTTAACAGTAATTAGTTGAGGAACTGCAGCACAGCCAGATATTTCCCTAATTCATCCCCATATCTGGGAGAAGGGGAAGGAAAAGTAAAGCTGTGTTGGTCGGAGCCTACTAAGATAACAACAGGCTCATCATACACATCCAAACAAAGCTGAGACTTGGTGGAAAAAGCCTTTTTGTTCTCTATATTGTTTGCAAATGGCATCACAAGATGTTAAATGAAAAGGAACAAAGACATGTCGATTGTCTGACTTCAGACTAAGGTGAATGCTGTTCAGATCAATGCAGCTACAACTGTGTAATGACTGAGGCTGCACCTAGACGCCGGACTTTACCTCTAGGCAGGGTGTTCTTTCACTGAGGAGGGAGTCATGTTCAGCACAATGCTACATCCCAAGGGGGATCAGCCACCAGTGACAGCTCAGCATCGTTTGAAAGCCTCTCAATGAAAACTCCTACCTCTAATTGTCCCTGCAATGCTTATCAAGGCTGCCAATCCCAACTAGAGCGGAAAGACAGAGCAATTTTCCCATTACAGCGGGAGCAGAAAATGGAGGAGAGATGAGGAGACGAGGGAGCCCAGTGTCTCCAGAGAGCAGTGCAGATGGCTTCATCTCCAAGTTCAAAAACACAGACAGGAGGGATGGAGGCAAGAGACACTGCCGCACACACATACTCACAGGCTCTGGTAAGGCACATCCTTGTGCTCAAACACACGTTCAACACAGCACAAGCCGAGACACGATTCATGCACTCTGACAACATGAAATCAATTAGCTTTTAACCTCCTTTCTGAAGCCGGTTTCTTTCAAGGCCACGGTCGCAGAGAGGATTCTTTTCACTGAGCACCAGGATCATAGCTCTTTTAAGCTCACTGACCCCTCGCCATATCGGTTAGATAAGCCCGCTGCAGCACCGCCTGTCCTGTGCTTTGATCTCCCACAACCAGAGCAGAGACTCCGCAGACATTCACGTGTTTAGATTTCCTCTCCCAACACGGAGATTTACATTAAACTGGAAGGAAGAGATAAATTTCGTCTTCAGTCTGCGGTCGCCAGAGCAGCAGAGAGCAGCAGCAGCGCTCGGGTGGTTATGACAACAAATGGCGTCCTGATAATATCACACACAGACCAGGACTCTCACTGAGCTTTACCTGCCATGCCAGCAGTGATGAGATTAATCTGTTTACCTGCTTCCTTGAAGGAATGTTTATTCAGACACATGTGACTGTGTATACAGTTCAGAGCATGAGCGCAGGTTCAAAATGACAGAGAGTGGTTCCTGTGTGTGTGTGTGTGTGTTTGGAGGAAAGGTTGCTATACTAAACTCTGCCTTTATTATCAATGCAGACATCTTTAAGTGTCTGCTGTCTGGCTCCACCAGGCTTATCAGTTCCTCATTGGCTTACGCAATTATAGAAAACACACACAAAAGTGTGCAGCAGCATATACACTCGAAGCCACGCTTGTGTGCATACATACACACAGATGCAAAGAGGCATTTAGCAGCCCACTTAAATCCAAAATAGATCAACTTAACCTCCTCGAGGCAGTGGAGTGGCTGCACAGACCATTACAGCACGAGTCTTACAGGCCCGACAGACAGCAGCAGCTCCATGCCTGTTTTATTACAAAAATCCATCATAGCTTTCACCTACCATCCCAGAGACGGCGCTCTGTTTCAGCTGCCTTATTTCTGAGGTCACGACCAGCAAAATAAGCAAACAGAACAAAAGATGGGGCCAGAGATTGGTGCAGGGCTGTTGGCCTGATCTCCTATCTAGCAGCACCTCTGCTAACCTCCACTGCCAATAGAAAAGTTCAGTTCAACAGCAGATACAGTCAGAGACACACGACTGCTCCAACGTCCAACTGTCAGGTTTCTCCTCCACGCCAGACAAACCAGTAAGAGACCACCACATCTACCAGGCTTCCCTCTGTCTGTCCTTCCATTTGCCCCACCACCACCACCACCACCACAGATACACACACCCATGGCCTCCTATTGTAGTGGCTGTGCAGGTGTGTGGGTGCTGATAAGAAGTGTAGGTGCCCTGTGGTTCACAGAGGTGAGGCCATGTTGGGCGAGCTGTGCCCTCGGCCCTGCGCTGGCATTTCCAATCGGGGAGGGGGGGTTTCTACCGAGAAGGGGCAGGAGCGACGGCGCTTATCGAGCCGGGGACTGAGCACCAGGCACCCAGCAGAGCCACAGGGACTGGAACTCCTAGCCTGCATCCCAGCATCTCACCCATTGTTGTCTGGCAGCAGAGCCCTGCGTGACTCTGGGAAACCACAGTCCACCACTGTCCCCCTCCCTACCCCCCACCCTGTCTGATTCAGTGTTGTACACCTCTCACCCTGCTCTGCAATGATATCTCTCTCTGAAATGCCAAACCACACACACACACACACACACACACACACACACACACACAGCACACACTGACATTTCAGCTGCACTTCCTCTGATCACCATACTCCTCTGCTCACAGCTGGATCTTCACATCTGTACAGACTGCTGAGTGGTTGGAGGTTGTAGGTAGAGTTAAGTTAAAACAACGAGGACATATTAAAATGCCTGTGGCACTTGAGCCTTTATCAGTGTTTGTGAATACGTGGTTCTTCAGTCTCATATAAGGTGTGTTAATATTAGATAGAGTGAAATGAACATACAGATGTAAATGAACTAGTTCACGTTTTTTTTAAATATTCTCTTTCAACAGAAGCTCCTTGTACCATCCATCACCAGCCTCAAATCATTGCCACTCGCAAACTAAATGAATTATTGAACACCACTGAAGAATCACAGACATGAGTTACATTTAAAATCTGTATATAAATATAATCTGTCTGAGTCTTCACTTGTTCATAAAACTGCTTCAAATGCTCAAACAAGCTGTAGCTTCAGCAGCAGCATCTGTAGCGTCTGTACCAGCACCAGCCATGCTGCGCCGTGTCTATGGAGACGTCACGCGGCGTGCTGTAAAACTGTCGTAAAACATGAGCGAGAGTGAACGCCACTCACTTTAATCATTTGTAAACTGACTCGTTCAGTTCACCAAAAATATGAACGTGTTCAATGAGCGCTGCTCACATGCACAACACTGGTCTCAGTCCTCCCACCAGTTTCCTTATTGCTGCTCAGAATCTTTGAGCCTTTTCCATTAAATCAAACCGTTCAACCACCTGCTGTTAAACTCATGGACGTGTTACTGACTGAACTGAAGCTCCTTTCAAAGGTCAGGAACCTGAGCTGCTACAAGCTACTGTCAGAAATTAATAACGCAAAGAAGAATTCCTTCAGAGTGACTCATGTTGCTGTTGTTGATATTTCAGTTCCACTAAAACGATGAATTCGCTGCTGCTGAAGCTCGTTGCATGAGTGCTCATATTTTCAGTTGACCTCAAGCTTCCAAACGGATGTGCTGACTTACACTTGGTAACTGTAACAGTCAAAGGCGATCACAACTGCTCCACGCTGTCTGCTGAGTCCCCTCATCACCTGTCTATTTTCAGCCTATACACTATCACACACATTTGTTATATAATGAAACACGTTTCTAAATGTGATTTCCTGCCTGGCAATCATTAAACACCAGTGGGTGTCAGCTTACTAACTGGTCCCCAGTTGACAAAAATGGTGTTAAGCTATGAAATTCACTGTAAACTTGAAAGCTGTTATTCCTTCATTAACATGCGAACAGACAGAGTTACCGTGTAAACACAACAAACAATCATCTCAGGGTCAGGGTTATGGTTTTAGACTGACAAGGACATCTGTGATACGTAATCAAGACGCTCATCATTAATCCATATCTAATACCTACATCTTATATTTTTTTGTCCTGCTACAGTTTTCTGATTGTGCAGCCAGTGTAGCTTTGGGGGTGTCTGCAGCCCCATGCCGAGTCCAAATTCAACGTGGCAGCACAAACCCCACCTGCTCCCCCGGTTCAGAGGCCTCAATTAGGGAAGAAGGCTGGGATGTTGTGAGTTAACTTTAATGGGCAATAAGGGGATAGTGACTTTAAAGCCTGGCCCTCTAGTAGAAAGCAGTCAGGGTTGAGGAACTCACGTGGTGGGAACTCGAGACAAAACAACCGACTCCTTTAGAAAACAGATGTGTTTAGAGAAGCTTTCTGCCTGTAACTGTGTGGTCACTGTGTTTGCTGTGTATTAGTAACGATCTCCATGTTCTAGATGCATCTGGTCCAGAGGCTGAGATAACTGTCTGACATGGTCTGTTGAATGAAACGTTAGCTTTAGGAGATGGAAGCTTTTCACTGGATAGAGACAGTAACTGATGAGGTTTCATCACTGTGGTGGATAAAAGACAGATTCTGTCTGACCTTTACAGAAATAAATTTAACATACAACTTTCTTTCCAAGAGTGAAATGCATGCATCTAACTTGCATTTCATTAGTTTAAAACAAAAAAAAAAGTTAAAATGGGAATAAATAATTTTTTAGAGCCACGTTTTGTAATGTGCTGTTTATTTCAATTAATATGAAATATATGTACATATATGCCATTTCCATATATGAAGTATATATATAATAATAATATTAATAGTTTATTTGTTTAGCACTTTTCAATACAAATAACAAAGTGCTTCACATGAATCAAATACAAACAAAACAAACCAAAGCTAATTCGCATTTTCCTAAAAGTGTGTCTCAAGAAGCGAGATAAAAGGGGGAACTGACTCTGCAAGTCTGATCTCCTCTGGTAGCTCATTGCAAAGTTTAGGGGCCCTGACGGCAAAGGCCCTGTCTCCTTTGGTTTTCAACCTGGACCTTGGAATGGCCAGCAGTGAACAATCAGAACATCTCAGACTGCGTCCTGACTCATAAGGGGATAAAAGTTCAGAAATATAAGGAGGGGCCAGCCCAAGTCTAAAATAAACAGGCAGCCAGTGAAGGGATGCACGGACCGGAGTGATGTGGGCACATTTTTTGGACCGGGTTAGTAGCAGCATTCTGAACTGGATTGATTTTTGACTGAGACAGGTGTAACGACAGTTGCAGTATATGTACATATGAAGTAAAAACATATACTGTATGTACACATATGTGTTATGTATGTATCCCAAAGCCTGTCAACATATGCTGATATTACAGTATATATATATATATATATATAAAAATACTATATGAATACAAAATACAGAATGTTTGAAGAAAAATATACATAACATATATATATGTATATATATGAATTGTTAATAAAGATGATCACAACATTTATGTAATATAAAAACTCATCATATATATTAATATATGTAAACATTTGTTATAGGTATTTTATATATGTTATAAACATATCTTCATATATGCAGAGGATGCAGACCTATATATGGGATAATATATCCCCTTATAGGTGACATATATGGCAACATCCCTCTTGATATAGGGACATATATGTTATATATTATATTTCTGTGTGGTTTATTGTCTCGTTTATTGTTTACTGACCTGAGGACTCTGTGGACTATAAGGAACATCTATCTATCGTTTATCTATCTGTGCACTGTGCAGTGTCTCCGGCTACAGTGAAGGGTGGTTGCATGACGTACAGTAACTCCCTCTAAAACCACACATTGTTTTTTTTTCTATTTTCTTTTGTGGACTGATTCAACAAATCAGACACAGCATGGTTATTATTATATTATAATTGTTATCATGAATGTTGTCTGTAGGTATATTCCAGCCTCTCGCAGGTGATGTGGTTCTGTCCGTCAGCCAGACTGAAACATCTCAGCTGGATTGTCTTGAACACAGGATGAACTTTGTTGAGCCTCTGTTTATCATCAGGTAACATTTTAATATTTCCTTCCTTTGTCTTAGTCCCATCAGCCTCAGCTGTGTGGTGGTTCTGTTCAAGTGTTAGCATGCTAACGCACTAAACTGAGACGGTTAGCATGTTAAACATTATACCTGGTTAAATATCTGTTATGACGAGACTCTCTCCCTTATTCCCTCTGTTCTCCTCCCTTGTGTGATTGTTTTTGTTTTCCTCTCTGAGTGCGTGTGTGTGTGTGTGTGTGTGTGTGTGTGTGTGTGTGTGTGTGTGTGTGCGTGTGTGTGTGCGTGTGTTCGTGTGTGTGTGGGACTGGGCGTGGCTATCAGGTTCCTTCTCTCTCCGATTCACCTGAACACCTGCATCTCATCAGCTCATCACCTCTATAAGCTGCTGCTGTATTTGAACCTGGGCTCATCCCTGCAGATCATTCAGTCACTGATGTCGTAGCAACACCGCGACCCGCCTCTGCTCGTTTTGATCCTTCTGCTCATCTGTTTGATCTTAACGTGTGTTCACCTGTGAATAAGTCGCTACAGTTAGCTGCCTCGTTCCCTGGGCCTCGTTTGGATCGTTTCACCGCCTGACCCTGCTAGATCCATCTGCTCATCTTCAAACATATTCAGTTAGCTATTCCCTTGCCAACTGTCTCTTGTGTGTCTTCTGCATTTTGGACCCTAAATTGACTTCTTATAACAATATCAGCATGTTAGCATCTCCATTAGCAGCATGTTAGCATGCTGGTTTTGCTGGAATTTAGCACAAAAAGCATCACTGTTGTCTATTTACAGCCTCTTGTCTCCTCCGCTTCCAGTCTTAAAGCTAAGCTAGGCAAAAGCTAGGCTAACCCATCCTGACTCCAACATACACACATGAGATTACTGTTTAACAGTTTCTTTATCCTAATCTTAGTTTTGGTGAACCATACAATAAGTGATGAGATTATAAAAATGTATGTTACTTTGCTTTTTCATCTAAAACATATTATATTTACTGGATTTTTCCAAACAGATTGGGATTAAGTGAATTCACCCTCAAGCTCAAACAGGCTGTTCTGACGTTAAGTGATAACAGGAACATCCAACATGCCCATCAGCTGTTTGTGCATGTTCCCTTCAGCAAGACACTGAACCCCCCCCCCTTCTGCTTTTGTTGTCCATGATTACAAGTTCAGCCTCTCTCACCAGTGAACACTCAACCCGACTCCACAGATGGGACGTTTTTCTGGCCTCTATGTCTCACTCACACGGACTTCCTTCAAGATAAAAATAGTCTGACATAAGGGGAATGATATATGATCTCAGTCATTCATCTAAATTGGACAAATGAGGCCCAAACGTCTGAGCTGTGAAAGACCGCCCCTATAGGACTGAATGAATGGGCCAGTGTGTGGGAGGATGTGGGTGTGTGTGTGTGGGAGCACATGCATTTGCACACATTTTCATGTGTTGGGATCTATTTATTTTAATGTGAAAAAGCCTGTCTGTATAAACCCCTGACAGTTTATGCATGAATACAAATACACATTTCTTCCATGACCTTCCATCGCATAAGCAGGAGTATCTGTGTTTTCAGTGTTGTATGTGTGTGTGTGTGTGTGTGTGTGTGTGTGTGTGTGTGTGTGTGTGTGTGTTAGCGCGCAGCTCTTTGTATGTGAGAGCAGGAGAGCAAGAGGCAGCATTGTTGCATCTGCTCCTCATTAAAGGGCGCTAATGAACGCACGTGTGTTCCACCTGGTTTGGTGGAGTGGGGGGTTGATGAGGGCCTGGCCTTTCCCAGCTCTCCTATCGTAAAAACTGTCTCAAGACAAGCAGGGGAGCTCAATCCCCAGACGCTCATCTGACAACAGTTTGGCGGTTCCTCCTCTAATGATGAAGGTGATGCTCAGCGGCCGCACTGCTGTGACTCTTCGTGGAAACAAATGTGATTCCCATTATGGAGGAGAACCTCAGAAGAGTCAGGGGGAATAACACTTTCTATCAGGCCTTTACTGGTACATGAGCAGTGGAGCACTGATACTGGTGTATGGGGCCGTTTACAATGTGCTCAGATGAGTTCATGGTCCTCAGTAAAACTGAGGCTCAGCAGACATCTGCTAAAGATCATTTCAAGTGACTGGCAGCAATAATAAGCCATGCTACATCTTATTGGAGTCTGATGGTTGAAGCTTCTGATTTTTCATACAAATTAGAAAAGAAATCACATTGTCTCTCCTCCCTCTTGTGGTTTCTAGCGATGTCGATGGTGTTTGTTTCATTTGCTTTGGGATTTCAATTGTCTCTGAAATTTCTGCCTCCACCACAAAACAATAAGGTTTGTTGTTCTCACGCTGTCGACAATGAGTTCTGTGAAATATCTGGGAGCAACTGGCACACTTGATACGTCCACACGACCACGTTTTCATTTTAAAACGACGTTTTCAAAAGAAAACAATCTCCGTCCAGACAAACACACCTGAAAACACATACATAGCCTACCTGAGCAATCTCGTACACTGAGCATGTTTGAGCCGCTGTAAACAGGAAGCAGATTGTCTACTCTGCAGTTGATTAGTTGTAAAAAACACTGTGAGCAAGGAACAGCAAACACAGCTGCAGTGTTAAAATACAGAATTTAACTCCTCAACAGCTGCTAGAAAAGACAAGGTCAGTATCACTGTAATTCATTGTCATGTTGTATTCACCACTGGTAGTCCAGGCTGATGATAGCCAATCAGGAGAGACCGTTTCCAAAGGTCTCAATTTCTGTCCAGCCACACAACCCCAGAGTTTTCAAAATAAAACGGTTCCAGCATAGCTTCCAAAAGTCTCTGTTTTCTCCAGTCTCCAGTCGTGTGGACGGGAGGAGGAAACGCAGCAGAAGCATGTTCACCATATGTATTCTGCAGAAACTAAATCTCAGTCCAGTTTACAGTCAGTACCCTCCATCCAACCCTGCAGGATTTGGTTTCTCTGAGTGTTTTACCTGAAATCTGCTTTATTTTCATTGGGTCACTCAGAAAACAGTCAGCCAATCAGAAGAGAGGTTCAGAGCCTCCCCTCTTCTGATTGGCTCACCAACCTGTTGTTACTAGAGCTCCAGACAGAAGCCTGAGAGAGGAGGTGTAAAACTACACTGAGATGGCTTTTGGTTCTTAAACCAACAAATATATCTTCTTATAGATCAACACCTCCTTAAATTAACCTTTAATCAAGGCGACAAGTAAAATTCAAACATCACTATACAGCAATGAAGTGTGCATTTCAATGGAAACTGCGGATTCAGCTAATTCCACTTGTTTTCCACCACATCATATTTGAAAATATCTTTATTTATAAAGCTTTTTAGAGACACAAGTAAAATCAATAAACCAAAATGAAAAAGTGATAAAACTGTTAGTAATAAATTGAACACATAATAAAATGACAATCAGAACTATCATAGCAATCAGTGTAACTCAAAAACAAAGATCAGAGAAGTTTGTGAAAGTTTCGGGAGTGATTCACAGGAAGTGACTGACGAGTTTTGGCAGAGTCAGTGCCTCACTGAGGAGGGATCATTCTATTAAGCTTTCATTTGCATCATAAGCCAAGTTTCTTAAAACAGATGACATTATGATGAAAAGCATCAACATTTTTCTCAGGATAAATTAAACTCCTGTCTGAATGGTTCAGTATCAGTGCTGCAATATCTCAGGACAGGACAAAGTAGATCATCGTGATGTTGAGGTGATGTGTTTTTTCTATCAGCAGAACACTTCAGGGAAAAGGGTGTGAACTGGTGCTTCAATCACTTTGCAAACAGCCTTCTGCTGTTTCTCCGCAGCTGTCGGTGAGTCTCTACAGTGAGAAGCCCTCCCTCGAGCTTCTCCCAAAGCCTGCTAAGGCTGGTATTGATACAACACTCCTGTGAGCTCACCCGACACACAGACCTGTTGGGAACATTGTCATCACTATCACACAGAGTGGAGGTGCAACATTTTTAATATAGTGAGAGGAAAGACTGACAGACCTGGTTTTGAGGAGACAGATAATGATTTTGAGTCTACTGATAACTGAAGAGTGGAGCCATATTCATTAGGTGGTAATTGTTGAGATTGGTCATTAGTGTCATTTCCTGGGAGAGAAACAACCCTCATTGATCAACTCTCTGAAAGGCTCCAAAAAGTCGTTTTTGATTATTTCAGCATCTGAAGACGGTTCTGTCTTTTGACTTATAAGTCGTGTTTCCATTGACCACATTAATACGGCGGCCATTTTACTCTGATGTCACTCTGAGGGTGGGAAGCTCAAATTCTGTCACTGAAAGGACAACGTTGTACTGTTGTACAATGTTTTAATCTGAAGGGACGTTGACCCATATTTCAAGGTAAAACAAGATATTTGATGATAACCCATTGGCTACCATTAGACAACAGCTAACGTAAGCATTCAACCACATGTAAGCTAACATTAGCAATACAATAAATGAAATAAATTGATTCTGAAATATCAACGCAGATCTCAAACACGTTTAGTTCAGCCTGGAAGTAAAACACACTGGATGCAATCAAGCTAACAATGTAGCATTAGCTGCCCTGCTATCTAAGTTAGCCGTGATACACGTTTGCTAATCTAGCATTAGCTTACAGTGTTTCCAGTGTAGGCAGGTCTTACCTTCAATATCTGTTTGGTCAAAGGAAAATGAAAATAAATAGATAGATAGATAGATAGATAGATAGATAGATAGATAGATAGATAGATAGATAGATAGATAGATAGATACTTTATTTATCACCTAGGGGAAATT
>NW_019525658.1:934997-974901 GCF_002814215.2 Seriola lalandi dorsalis
ACTGAGAAATGCAGAATAGGTGGAAGGCACTGAAAAATAAATTGTGGGTGGTCCACAAACCGCTTGGATCAGGACGATATGATGGAAGCTGACATTGTCCTGTACTGTCACATATCAGTGCTACTCTGCATCAACCATGTGGTCGGCTGATATCACAGTGTTGAAAGATAGATAGATAAATAGATAGATAGATAGATAGATAGATAGATAGATAGATAGATAGATAGATAGATACTTTATTTATCACCTAGGGGAAATTTATGTGTCCATTAGCTCATTGTTGATAATAATAATAATAATAATAATAATAATAATATAATAACAGTTGATAATAAATAAACAATAATAATTAGATTAGTCCACTTCCTTTGGCTGAGGTGTTGTATAAGCCTGATGGCAGTGGGAACAAAGGATCTCCTGAACCTCTCTGTTCTGCAGCACAGTGAGATGAGACATTTGCTGCTGCTATAGCTGCTTCTCTGTCCTGCCACAATGTTGTGGAGAGGGTGGTTGGTATTGTCCAAGATGGCCTCCACCTTACATTGCATGCATCTCTCTACAACAGTCCTGAGTGAGTCCAGACTCCTGCCAAGCACAGACCCAGCCATTTTGACCAGCTTGTCCAGAAGGTGAACAACAACAACAACGACTCACACAGGATTTATTCAGAGATTATTGGTTTCCCATCCTCAGCGTGACATCAGAAGAAAAAGAACCTTTGTCAATGATACATCATTATGATGTGATAATGCAGTTTAATCATGATTTATTCAGAGATTATTGGTTTCCCATCCTCAGCGTGACATCAGAAGAAAAAGAACCTTTGTCAATGATACATCATTATGATGTGATAATGCAGTTTAATCATGGATTGATCTGAAAGGTCTTCACTCCATTATCATACAATGATTAATTAATACTGACAAATATTACTGCAACATAACTGATCTGATGTTTAATGATGAGAGTCTGCTAATTGATTGTCATGGATGGAAATCTGTTGGACTCATATGTCTAAAATACAGGTTTATAAAATGATGTGAGGTATGAGTGTTTTGAAGTAAATGAGCTAAAACACTCTAGTCCAGGGGCCGGTTTCACAAAGACACACTTTGACTGTGATTTGGATGCAACAGTAATTTCAGACTTCAGATAGACTGAGTTTAAATTCATCTGTTGCATTAAGCAGTTTAGTTTTTGACTATATTAAGGTGGACTTTGGTACAATGATTATGGGTAAATTAAGACTTTTTTCAACAAAAATGGCCGACTGACGAACCACATCCAACCACTCAGCTCTGTTTATCCTCAGCAGAAAATGTTTGTCCTTGGAAAAATTCATCACTTACAAGACGTTTTACTTTGGAATTCTACCGAGGAGTGAAACAATAGACAATATTCAAGCGGCGGCATATTCTTGTGACATCACGCTCATAGGTCTGATTGCTACCATCAGTTTGTCCAATCATCACAAAAACTGGTAGATATTTATGTTGAGCTATGTTTTTAAAATTATCTTAAAATTATCTTAAAAGGGGTTATTGTTAATCATTCCATATGGTCTTACAGTAGAGTATTTTTACGGGGCTTTTATTTTGAAACTGGACTTTTTAAAAATATCTTCTTCATGCATTTTGCAGTAAGAAAAATCCTTCAGTGTGGCGTTAACATTGGTAGACTAATGAATGGATACACAGTAACTTATAATGGAAACAATATTATTGGATGGATGTTGGAACAGTGTAAAATTTTCTCTGGAATATTTCAAATAATATGAATATGAATAATATGGAGACCAGTGCTGACTGGTACTGCGTGATAGTAATGATCTTATTTTTTCAATTCATAAGTGCAAAAAGGGTTAGAACCTGCAAATTGCCATGTTCTGTTTTCTACTGATGACTGTTGTACCATCAGTCCTACTGCTCCTAACAGAAAGCATTTGTCCATACACGTGTGGAGTTTGATCTAAATGGCTCATTATTATCAGGTTAGGGTCTTTCATAAAGACTACCAGTGTATAACTGATCACTTCTATAATAACTCCATCACATGGACTAAACTGACTGATTGTAATGAAAAGCCATTTATTATCATCAAACCCATGCATCACTCTAACTATAGGTGTGACAGCAGAGGTGGGAGAGGCGATTTGTTGCATTTGTTGACTCTGTCACATTTATCTGTCTGTGTGTGTCTCTGTATCTCTGAACACACTATTCCTCAACCGTGTCCAACAGTGACAGCCATGGGTAATGACAGTCGAACGCTCACTCGCTCCTCATTTACTCAGAGCTGGCAGTGTAACAGTTCACTCAGAACTCTTAAGTGCTTGTTAATTTAATATGCAAATAAGTCTCTTGTCAATCTGAGTGCATTTTAATGAAAAAGCTCCCACTTCCAGGGGGCGGGGGTTTCTGCAGGTTGACGTTGGCTGTGTGTGAAAGGGAGAAAGAGGAAACAAGGCCGGGGGAAAAGAGCATGGTGGAGGTGTGGCTGAAGAACAACAGAAAGACACTGAGGTACAATGTACTGGGGACAGAGAAGGGAAGCCCAGATGGCACGTATTGAACATGCATGGCGGCTGGTTGCAGCCTGAACATGTGCAACACATGGAGGTGATGCCTCCGTCACCTCCACTTTGGCCTCCTGTGATCTGTCAGCCATGTTCCCAGCAGACAGAGCCTGAAAACAGAATCTGACAGAATCTGGTTATGAAAGGCAGAAACCATCACAAACATGGGTGACACACACACACACACACACAACGTGCACACACACACACACGGTTCCTATACTCATATCCCTCTGTTAATGACAGAACTCAGCTCAACCTTTGCCTACATATGGGTGGCGCAGTGTGCTGAAAGTAAGGTGAGCGTGTTATTGGGAGGGTGGGGGTGGTTTGCAGGCGGTGTTAAGTCAAGCAGGAACCCTCAATGTTGCTAATTTATTTACAGATTTAATTAGATGGATAGAGCCCTCACAGATATAAGAAAGAGAGGAGAGATGTTGCCAGCGTTACAGCACTTTAATTATGGTAGCAGGCTCCTGATCCCTGCGCTCCGCTGTCTGGGGAGCCAGTTAATTAAAATCCTCATTATTTTACTTTTAATTAGTTCCCCCCTCTTTTGTTTCCTTTCACCATATGGCCGTGTTCCGTGGTCAAATTAACGTAATTGAGCTAATTAAGCCGATCACTTTAATTATTCAAAGCGTTCCGATTGGCCAGGAGAACTTTTCTCCATCTCCCCTCCCTGACATTCCTGTATGAGGCTTGGAGTTGTAAAGTCGTTTTCTTTGTCATTATGCTTCTCTACTCCCATGCTGAAGGCAGTGAGTTATGGCTGCAACATGCCTCACTTCCTACATGTTCCAGCAGTGTCTCATATTTCAATCGCATACAATGCAGGGTACGCAGCGCAGCATCAGAGACCTCAGCGAGTTCAAAGAGGACTCAGGAATCATCGCAGCATTTAACACAATATGGTTATGACAAATTAGGTGTATGTTGGTAGTTGTAGTAGCTACTTCTCGACAATCATCTGGTGCTCAGGGATTGGAGGCTACCATA
This sequence comes from Seriola lalandi dorsalis, assembly GCF_002814215.2. NCBI lineage: Eukaryota > Metazoa > Chordata > Actinopteri > Carangiformes > Carangidae > Seriola > Seriola lalandi. The sequence continues at coordinate 938,572 of NW_019525658.1, forward strand.
AATAGCTTACAGCCCGAGCAGCTTTCAGGAGGATTGTCAGCACAGTTTAATGCCACAGACATCTTTACACACAGAACCACTGCATTTACATGCTCGCATTTTGAAATTGGTGACAACCAGATGGTGGTTTTACAGCATACATACTTACGTTGAGCTCAGTGCCTAAGGGTGGACAAGACCTGTCTATCAGCATTCATATATAGATGACACATACTGTTCCTCTCTGGCATCCTTCACTCTCAACTCATCTATTCTCTCAGTAATGTTAATATATATTTCATACTATAGAACCTAATGTTGGATTGGATCCGAGTTAAAATACAAGGTACAAGTAATTGCTCCATGACACTTTGATATGAGCATATGAGCAAACAGCTGTTTTTATGTTTGTTATATGATAGTGTGTGGTATGAAGATACTAATGGTTTGAATTGGTTGGTTTTGAGATAACTGTGTCTCGTTTTATGTTGGATGAAATTTTGTTGCTTGCAGATTTAAACTAAAGACCATCTTGCAATGGGATCATAGCAGCTGCGACACCTGTCAACATGCTAACGTTCACATCCACGAGTCCTCAGTAGTCATTATTACATTATTACATGATCACTCAGAACTCATGGGTCGGACCACACTCATCTTCATTTTGATCTCAAGTTCACACCTGTTAAGTTTTGTGACTTTTGTGACACACTGATAAAATTACAAAAACACCTGCCAAAGCCAGGACCAAACTTTGCATGATGACACACACACACACACACACAAACACACACACACACACACACACACACACACACACATAAAACAGTACCAACGTGGTCACAGCTGGTAAAAATTACATTAAAAAATTCAAAAGCAATGAGAATTAATGTCCCAGTTAGTGGATATTCCAAAGACACTGTTAACAATTTCCATTGTGACAATTTTCTACCAAAAAAAAAAATTTTGTAATTCAGTTAAACAGAGCATTTAATGCACACAGAACTTGTTCATGGTTCTGTCTGTCTGTTTATGATTTTTAGATTTTGAAGGTTTCAACTCTCCAGATTGTAAACTACCACCACAAACTGAGAGGGCGTCACATACCGTATTGCGCTTGCCCTCATCAAAGCCCCTCAAAATACTTCCTTATGTGCTCTAATTTACTCATCATGTGCCACCAAAATATAATGATGAAAAATGAAACATTTGCCAGAGGCAGTGACATTTCTCACGACTGCAATGAGGTCAAACGTTTGGTGATTCTGTGGTGTTTGTGGTGAATAGTTTACAGTTCACACATTAAATATGTGAGCTGCAAATGGTTTAGTGAATCCCACAATATATAGAAGAGGAGAATAACCACTCTAGTACAGTGAATAAATAGATGGATGGATGGATGGATGGATACTTTATTTATAGATTAGGATCTCCTGAACCTCTCTGTTCTGCAGCGCAGTGAGATGATGTAGTTGCTTCTCTGTCCTTCCAGAGTGTTGTGGAGAGGATGGTTGGTATTGTTCAAGATGGCCTCCATCTTACATTGCATGCGTCTCTCCACCCTTTAAGATTAGCTGTGTGTGTGTGTGTGTGTGTGTGTGTGTGTGTGTGTGTATGTGTGTATTGTATATTGCAATATTTGGGCTGGAGTGTATTTTGGATATCGCCCAAACCTAGTGACCAGATGTCCCAGTTTGTCCTGGATTGTCCTGGTTTTCACCACAATTCAAATAACAACTGTTTCAGTGCTTACACAGACATTTCTCATTGTCTGTCCCACTCATTTTCACTCATTATTACCTAACCCAATATGAAAACATAAACAATGCACCATGGGTACAAAGTCACTGATTGGTCTTTCTAAGCGTCAATCATTCGGTGCGTTGTTGTCAAGGCTGTTGCTAGTCTATGAGTCCTAGGCTATGATGCTGGTTGCTCTCTCTGTCTGGTTAGCAGTCATGTCAAAGAGACAGTCCGTTTTATTTTAAGCAGGCTAATTTCTTCTCACTCCTTCCTTTGTAAGCTGCAAAAAGGCTGCGTTCATGGCGTCCATGGTGTTGAGAGGTGCACTCAGTAGGTGTACTACCAAAATAACTGTCCCCCCATCCTGATGAAAATGCCTATGGTGCATAAGCGCATACATGTGCATGTGCATGATCCCAGTTTGGGGGTTTTAAAACATGGTCACCCTACATTAACTCTTTACTTACCAGTCTTGCCGCTTCAGCCATCGTTGCATTTACAAGCGTTACTTCAGGATGCCACAGTAGTTCGCTTTTGGAAAGCTATCAGCTAGCTGGTTAGCATGCTAACTTCAGTAGAAGAAGTGATAGAAATACAATCCAAACAAGAGTTAACATTGGCATTGGAAACAGCTCAATGCTAGTAAAGGAATCAAGTTTGAACCTGCAACTTTTCTTCTAGGCTAGCAAGTAAACAGCTGATAACGATAACATTAGCCATGTAGCAATAGCTAAACTTACAAACAGCTCCTTTAAAGATGGAATTAAAATTGAAGTCAAAATAAAGTGACATTTAAGTGATTCAGTTTGGAATTACAAAGCATCCCTTACAGTGGTTATTAACTAAAGTGGGAACTGAGCCTCTGGGTCCTCCTGCTGTTCAGATGAGTTCACATCTGGCAACACAAGCGCACTGAAGATGGTTAAGCTAATGCCAGCACTTTGTTCAGGTCCAACCACTTGGTCTGGCCTCTCCACACACAGAGAGGCCACGTGGTCAGAAAGAGCTTCTGGCCAACAGAGCAGTGGATTAGCATCAGAATGGAATTGGGCTAAAGGAAGGCAGCCATCTTGGATCTATATCACAGGAGTGTCTGGGCAAGAAGGAGGCTTCACCAGTCCTCTTTCCCCTCCATGATGAGCATGTAAAAATATCCTGGCATCATCTTGTGTCTTCACGCAGTGTGAGGTGGAGGAGCTCAGGCAATTACACTCATCTGCATGTGTTAATATGATTAATTAGCAGGAATAAACACTTTCCTATGACACAGGCTACATGGTGAGCCACACACCTGCAGAAGCTCTGATAAAAGACATCACCTCATGGCAAAGAGCCTTTTCATGAGACCTGCTAATTGGCATCTGAAAACGTTCCGGCTAATTAGGAAAAGGCAGATGAGGCTTGATTAGTTTGAATGCAAAGTGTAACTTGTGGTGCGGTGGGACTCAAGAATGTGCCGAGGTTTTATTTCTTCACCATCACGATACAAAGATAATTGTAATTGTGATCATTTGCATACGTTAATGAATTTGCGTGACGCTTCTTGATCAGACGTGGAATAAATAATTGATGCAGTATCAGCACCTACCATGACAAGTGGGACTTTTTGAAATAGCTAAGCGCATTAAGGTGCAAGTTTGATGACTGCCATGCTCCCAAGCAAGGTGTGAAAGTAGAGCAGATGCTATCTTCTGCTTCTTGCACACTACACACTCCACCACTGCTATCACACTAAGATTAACTCCTGAGCGCTGATGGTATGGAGACTTTTTACATAGCTTTGAAAAAGCACACTGAGTTTGAGCAAATTAGATGCAGCTCAAGAAAATAATTTTCAGAATCCATGCAGAGTGGCAGAGAACAAAGAGCTGTGAGGGGAAACAAACCAGGCTGTGTAGGAGCTTTAATTGGAACATGGTAAAGAGTAAATACATCAGATTGTTTCAAGTGCCTTGGATGTAGAGGGGGCCACTCCCCTTTAATTAGCCCGCTTTAAGATTAGGCTTTATTAGAGACAGGCAGGCAGGCAGCCACCGAGCCAGTCAGCCACGGGATATGCCACAAGTTCAGCCCCACAGGAGCTCCAGAGGCAAAGATACAGGGCTCATGTTTAATTGCTTCTGTAAATGGTCAGAGCTCAAGCCTCCTAATTCCATTCCTCAGGGTAATCAGGCATGTTTTCTCCATACAGGGTTAAAGAGAGTGGGAGAGTCAGCCACATCCACCATGCTAGGTACCACGCAATACAATGTCACTCTAATGCCGCTAAGGGGCTTCAAAATGACCTCAGCTCACTTTGCAACGTGTTACAGGAAAATCATTTTAATAGGATTTTTTTGTTAACTCCACACACTGAACAGGCATCTGATAAAGAAATAAAAGTCCACAGAAAAAAAGCAAAAACCTTCACTGGATTGTTTCAGTTGTTCAGGGCGTCTGAAGTATAATCACAGGTAACAGCAAAATATTAGATTTGTGTTTTCCTTGAGTGCTTAAAAAAAGTCTCTGGTGGAAATTCATTCCTATGTCTGGACATTTTCAGATACTCTGGATTTTGTCTGACACCCCACAATTTTACATTCAATCCTCAGTGTGTAAGATCTCAGATTAACATATAGAAGAGAGAGATCAAGAGTTCATTAAAAACACTGACGCTCAGGGGAAATAATGCCACATGGCATAAGCAAAGCTTTCACAGTCATTTTACAGCAGTCCATCAAACATTCATTTAAACATCTTTTGTTCCCTCTTCCAGTTGGTGCTTGGCTTTCATCGCCGTTTTTTTTCCCTTGAGCTTTCAGTTAGTCCTGAAGGAGACTTTTGCCATCGCAGTCCACACACACTGTGAGTCTTTGCCTGATGCACAGACCACTTTAATATCGAACACAACATAAATGTGACTTTTGTATGCGGCATATTGAGTCTCTGACACAGTTTCGGACGGGACGTGTTGGTGAGAAACTGCGTCCTCTCTGTGGGAAGAGAGGCGAGGTGGTGATGAAAATCCACAACAACGGCGATAGCAACAGGAGAAGAGGAGGAGGAGGAGGAGGAGTGCAACGAGGAGAAGTGAAGTTCAGGAGAAAAGGCGAGGGCGACACATGCACTGCTGCCACTCAGCAAACCTGCAGAGCAAAGAGGGAGAAGGCGAGGGTCACTGCCACAACACACACTTAACATCCATCTGCACAGCTGTTTCTGTTTGTTTCCTTCTTATTCAAGTGTTCTCTTCATTTCAAATTAAAGTTCATTTAAAAACCTCATAAAAAAATACAATGAAATCCATGTTTGAATGTAAATATATCTTAAATATATATATTTGAAGATAAATTGACCTAAAACAGAATATAATATGACATTAAATCATTTCTTAGATTATAATAATGTACTAGTCATCAAGAGTAGCAGCTTATCAAAGTAAAATTTAAAGATATTTTCCAGTTCAGGTACCGAATAGAATTCAGTTTTTGAGTCTCTGATTTTATTTAAGAAAAAATTAAGTTAAACTAAATGATACTTAAGTAAAAGTTAGCAAGAATTTAAGGCAGACTCTACATTGAAAAATGAATGTGCTCACTATGCAGCTTGTCAGTTTGTGTTATTATATATTATAATATTGAATTATTATTAATGATGCTTTACTGTTTATGCTGTATTTTAATGTGACATCTTGTCTAGGTGGAGCTACTTTAAACATCCTGTGGAGTTTCATCTGAACCATGTGTTTTATAAACTAATGATGTTGTTTGTATGAAATAGAGAAATTAGTGACTCAGCTCTCAGATAAATGTAGCACGGTAAAAAGTAAAAAGCAGCAAAAAATTTCTACTGTTATTTTTCAGACTTACAATTTTTTTTAGTGCAAGCACTGTTGTTCACTTTATAAAAATGGCACCTCTGATTCTTCTGTTGTCACATTTTTACCCACATTGCTGCACCATTTTTTCTATATTAATAGAATCTCCTGCTGTGGCAGCCATTGTCCCAGAGGAGAATCAACAGATTATGTTATTCACATTAGAGCACAGTGATATTCATGTAAGAACAATTCACACTCTGCTGTAAATACAGATGGCTCTCTGTGGCATCACGTCAGCAACCCTTTTATTTACCTTCTGGTCTGTCAGCACAGAGTTGCTCTGAAGTGGAGGCAGATGGCTGTTGAGCAAGGCAGCGCCGGGTCTGTCGTGCTCACAGAAGATTGTACCATTGATGTAATGGAAGCGATCGCCGGGCATCAGTCTGTTTCTACAGGTGGCGCAGCTGAAGCACTGCAGAGGTGAAAACAGATCAAATTCAGGTCACTACAGCACAATTATACGGGCATAAAATCACTTTACATTAACCTCTTTTTTGCTCAAAAATTCAAGACAAATTGTGCAGAGAAACTGACACTGGTTTAATAAATATTAAGTAAAATATGAAACACTGCAGTCCAATGTTTTGTAAAAACACTTTTAAAGCTCTCTCAAACTAATTTTAAAAATTACATCACAAGACAAAAAAAGATGGAGGGCACAATTCCTTTCTCTCCTGACAATGAGGGGACTGATCCTCCCTTCTCACCAAATCTCTCTCTCAATTTTTCTGTCAAACAAGAAGCATGAGACAAAGACACATTAATGCGAGAGCTTGGGATTTACCTTGAGGTGGTAAACATTACCCTGCGCCCTCATTACCATTTCGTTGGCTGGGATAGACTGGCCGCAGGCGCTGCACGCCCCACTGTGCCCGAACAGTCTGCAAACACAAAAACACAGATTGCTCAGTCTGTACAGCCTCCAAAATATAAAACCAGGAGCTTCCTCTCCTCCTCCCGCTCCTCCACCTCTTCCTTCCTCTCACCTGATGTAGTCGCTCCGACACAGAATCATGCCCCCTTTGCTGTAGCAGGTGGTGCCAATGTCCCCCAGCTGGGCTTGGCAGCAAGAGCACTTAAGGCAGCGAGTGTGCCAGTAGCGCTCCATGGAAAAGAGTAGGAAGCGGTCAGCGATCTTCCCTCCGCATCCTGCGCACGACCTGGGGGCCGGTGGTACGCCTGACGCTTGGCTGTTCACCATGTTGTGATGTGGCTCCTTGGAGGCTCCTGGACATATGAAACAGGTGTGAGGACTGGATCCAGCTTTGTTCACTTTATCACAGGAACACTCATGTGTTGCTTAACTACTCTTAAAAGAATCATTTCTGTGATTCTGCAATATTTGTAAAACAGCACGTCTGATGTGTGTGTAGATGTAACTACAAAGAGGGGTTTATTGTATTTACGGCCACACACACATCAGCTCTTTCCTTCAGAAAGACTGTAACTTACTTTAAGACCTGTAACAGGTTGACCCTAACACTGGCAGGCTGATCAATACAAGAAAGGATCATATTATATATATATATATATATATATATATCAAAAATAATTTGACATAAGAAGAATATAGTGTAGATTTTTCGGGGGTGGGTGGGCATAAACATTATGTCACCAGTGTATTTTGATGTGTGTGTGTGTGTGTGTGTGTGTGCGTGTGTGTGTGTGAAACAGGGAAGGGGGGGTGGGACTTTTGAAAGAGTGCCAGCATTGAGACAAGATGTGATACTCGCATTATAAAAGTATTTTCTTATATTGCATTTACTGTTTCTGTGTTAACACACTATCTCCATTATGTTAGCTTCACTGACACGCTGTTTAGCTCCGGGTTGAGCTAGCTTAAAGGAAAGCTTTATTCAGAAATGGAGGGAAAAAAAGAGGAAAAGGAAGAGACACGTTACCTCGTCGAGCCAAAGGTTTTTCCTCCTGTGCTGAAGTTTGATGAGGCGGAAGGATATTCACAAGAACCTCGCGTCGCTTGGAGTTGTTGTAAAACAGCACTTAGAACTGACTGGTCTCCATGGCACTCCGTTAAAATGGCAAAGCAACACAACGTAAAGCCCGGGACGGCTCGGTGACGGTAACAGTTGAGCAAACTCTCCCCGACATCCAGCTCCGCTCATAAATAACTACACGTCGGCCTGACCGTGAGCTGGAGACATGACGCAGCTTCTCCCCCTCTCCTCTGTGTTACCGCTGTCCGTCTTTCAACATACCTTCATTTGCTTCTATCGCTTTTGACAGCGACACTATTCATCAAATTGCGCAAGGGGTTATTTAAATTGCCGAGAGGGGACTCAGCCCACATGAAGCGTGCGGCAGCCAATGGGAGTACAAGGGGCGTGGCCACAGTCAAAATGATTTATGAGTTTATAGTGGCTTATTAATATGCACATCCACTTCCCTTAAGCTCTCCGTAGGGTGTTACCCAGTGTGCGCGCGGTATTAACATGGGAAACAGCATTTAAGCCACGGTGTTTGTTTTATAGTTTTCATGGATGGAAATCTTTGATACTGTAAATATATGTACTTGGAGAAAATGGGTTTCAAAAACATTTTGATAAATGTCCAACATCACTTTGTTAATCAGATATGAACATTTAAAATGAAATTAATTAACAATTTACTCAGATATCTTGCTCAAAATTCTCATGTGTTTAAATGATTATAAGATTCAGAGATTCAATGGATTTATTTTCAAAGTGCTATACATTTATCAAACAGAAAGTAAAAGCATTATAGTCAATCATGGACAAATTAAAGAGTGGGAACTGTGGTGCCGAAGTCCAAAGCTCCAAAAAGGATTTAAACTGTCAAATATGGGACTCTCTTTTTTTTCTTTTTACATTTATCAAAATCTGTGTTCCTTTTCTTATCAGTATACTCGACGTATGATTTAAATGTATAACCAGTCACTATTAAAAAAGCAAATTTCCAAAAAGTTAATACAAAGATGCTTTGATATGTTAAAAGGTTGTGAAAAGGTTCTTCACATGTTGACAAAAAATATTTTACACAGAAACAGTGATTTAAAGGTAAACATCAAAGTCAGAAATTTATTGATATCCAACACCTCATACATTCTTTATTTAGGGCGTATGGGCTTAAGGAAATGGTGTATGTTCGAACATGTGAATGTGTTTCTGCAAGTCAATATCTCATCCTTCCATCCATTTTTTTGTTTTGTTTTGTTTGTTTTTGACACTCATTGAAATATCAGATATTATCTGGCCAAATAAAGCAATAAAGCCAAACAATCATACTTGTACATTGATAAAGATGGAGTGCAGAATATGATAAGCACACTTTCGATTTTTTTTTTTTTAAATCTGAAAGGAATGTCAAAGTAGCACTACTGAAGGTTCAGGATTTATTCAGTCACTTCATCAACAGACCGGTCTCTGTAGGTTGTAGGTCTCATTACATTAAGCTGCCACACTGCTGCACGTCCAGCTAAGTTCCAGTAGAGGACAGCATCCTATAATATTAAGAGCAGATATGGTTTCCACTGTACACTCTGGTACATGAGGTTAGAGAAGACAGAATTAGTGAAAAACAAAACAGCAGGAGCCGCGCTTGAAATTCTTGTCCTCAAATGTCAGTGGTCGGGTTTATTTTTCATTTTTTACATAGATTAATAGGCCTATATTAGGTTTTACAACTGAGTTGCACCTTCAAATTAACCTCTTAAATTTTGTGTTGCAGAAATATGTTAAAAATGTAATATTTTTTAAAGTTTTTGTCTGTTTTATTTCTTCTTTTGTTGTTTTCTGAAGCACTCGCATGTTTATGACATTAACTCTACCACAATTATTATTACATTGACTCTAAGAAATAATATGAATTGGTATAAATTACTGTATCATTTCCACTGAAGGTTGTGGAGTTGTGGTTTCAAACTGTGACTACTAAAGAACAATCGTGATTATTTCATAACCTTTTTTATTTTGAAAGTTTTTGACAGAAACTCAGTTAGCAGCTGTCATGTCTACATTAACACAGGTGTGAACTGAAAGGTTAGACGAGTCTAGAGACAGAAAACTTAAAGCATCATAAACATCCTCATTGTGTCAAGATAAAACAAATACGTGACTATAGCATCATTTAATTTTTAAAATTAAAATTTCAATGTGATGTGTGTACAAAACAACAATACACATGAATTTCCCCTAGGGGACAAATAAAGTATCTATCTATCTATCTATCTATCTATCTATCTATCTATCTATCTATCTATCTATCTATCTATCTATCTATCTATCTATCTATCTATCTATCTATCTATCTCCATGAAAACTGATGTAGTCTGTAATTTCTGATCTTTTGCCGGGTCATTGTCCCACAGATTTGATCCAGAGACACTGAGACACTGCCCCTGTGTAGTTCTTGATACCACCACAGGGAGTCTCCAAAGTTCATCCATTTCAAGTCTTACACATGCGACCTTTAAATTGATTGCATAACAGATTAAATAGTAGTTGCAGTTCTGATTAGCAGCAGTGCTGGCAGTGCCAAATGTGCAGTAGTGGTAGTATCTGAAATATCAACAGAGAAACATACAATGTGTAAAATATAGATAGATACGCACCTGAAAAGTCATTATTTCAGAATTATGAAAATTCATTTATAACAGTTTTGTTTGAATAAGGTTAATCAAAAGCAAAAGCACATATTCATTTAAGTTGCATTTCCACCGTAGGAATTTTCCCCAGGAACCTTTTGAGGAACTATGCTCGTTTTAACCACAGGAACCAGGGTCTTAATTTAGTTTCGGGATAAATGATCGACACCCAAAAAGGTACCTGGTTGGGGGGGTAGTACTTTCCAAGGGTTCAGGACATTTGGGGGGTGTGGTCTGCAGTGCTGAACATTTCTGACTGATCGAGTGCTCACTGCATCTTATTTCACCCGCAGTGTATAGAAGTCTGAATGCAATTTGTCCCATATTTTCATTCACAACCCCCCCCCCCCACACACACACACACACACGTGCTGTGAATCATGTAATGTCAAGTAATAATTTTGTATGATACCAATGTCAGTCTGTCCATCTGATACTTTCCTCCTGACTAAAATATCATAACTATGAAAATTTTTCTGACTTCAAAAATTAAATTTGACCAAATACCTGCAAAACTATTGACGTTCCCATCAGCCTCAGCTGTAATTTTAGTTGTAGTCTTTTGAATGAGTGTTGATGTCATGGTGATTAATCAACTATGAACCCTTAATTTAAACAGGATCCTTTGTGTAAATACTGACTTTAGTTCCATAAACCGTGTCAGCTGTGAGTCATGTTCATCACGTTCATTTTCAGAACAACAAGCCAATGAAGACGTGTTATTGTCCCACATTGTGTTGAAGAGGAACAACTTTGATACATCCTTTTTCAGAGCACAGAGGGGGGGGCTGGGGGGGGGGTGGAGTTTCCTCCGCTGTGGTCAGTGTGGAAACCCGGGCAAACTTACACTACTCTGTGAGGCCCTGTTGATTTCTGACATATTTCCTGATCCTCCGTAATGCCCATGGACTGTATATAAAAAGGTCAAGCCCATGCTGAAAGTTACAGCTCTCTGTGAGGCTGGACGACACCTGTAACTTCGAGTCTGGTTTCCCAGCCAAAGCAAACTACCGTGCAGCATCACAGCACCACAAGCTGCCAAGACAGTCACTTAGGAAGCCCCGTCATTATAATGTGGAGCAATCCTTTAACCTGAGGCTCTATTTTCTCTGCCTTCTGAGTCCTCAGGTACTGGGTTGTCATGGAGTTTTGGAGTAGTGTGTTGCAGAAAGGGGGGGGGGGGGGGGGGGGGTGTCAGTGAATTTCAGATGGATTCTTACAGTAATGGTATTAGAAGGTGATTGAAATGATTGACGATGAATAATCCCAAAAACCACAAATCAGAGCTAGAGACTAAATCTCATGGATTAACTAAAACTAAAACCAGGCTATTCTCATCAAGTCACTGAGAGTGACAGTAGAGAAGTAACTGCTCTCCCTACTGTATGCAGTTTTTATATGGCCACACCAACCAATCAGATATAAATACATTTTGAGTATTTTAATGTGGCATGTTTATGATAAGTCAAATTGACAAGGACAAAATAAAATACTTTTCAGTTATTTTTTTAATTTTGGGATGAAGTGGAACGATTTGGAGGGGCAGAGCATTTGGTGGGACCATGGGGCAATTCCTGCCTCATGTTTTAATATTTGAGTATCGAATACAGACTTTAAATATTTTTACACCACTTAAAGTTGTGGCCAAATGACATCGGACCTTTCACTGCTCTGTCCATCCACCCAACACCACGGTCCAGAGGATTACGACATTACCATGACATTACCTACACATAGTCATGGTGCCCTGATGAGCCACTTCTACTGGCACCATAAGGTCCAAATTTGAAACACCTGAGCACCGAACACCTTTACACTCCGCAAAGAATGAATCTTTTCAATTTTTAACAGTTCAACAGTGTTCCTCCAGCACCCCCCTCTGATACATAATGTAGTACCCACCAAGCAGTTAATACACTGCTTCAATTATGATCCCAAACACTAAATATCTATGTCCAATTAAAAGTGGAGACTGAAGAATTAGTAGAGCAGCAGCACACACCACTGACTGGGGTCTGATGGGGCAGACAGGAGGTCAGAGTGTTCCTTCCTCCTCTCAGAGGGAGGCAGAGGCCAGGGTGAGGAATTTAGGAGTCCACCGTAATGTTTGTGCTACAGAGGCAGCCGGATCATTGTGTAAGGCTGCGAGGCAACGTGGACCCAGAGCTCTGAAAATGTGGAGTGAGGAGCTCAGTGGTAAGAGAGTCACTGATGATCCACTGTTAGAACAAAAAGTCGTGAGGCGATGACAGTGGTATAGGAAGCATGTATCATGGCTGACAGAACCACAGTTTCAATGTGGAATAAAATACTTTATTTTCTTTTAGACATTCAGCATTCAGCAACCAACCTTTGTTGTTTTGTTAGTAGATTCCCAGTGTAACTCAACAGGTAGAAAACTACCATCAACTACCATCATCCAGTCATGTCCAGGGGTCCTGTGAGGAGGCCTAGAGACAGGAAGGAAACTTGATAAATACCTTGAAAAAGTGCCGTTGCAAAATTGTATACTGTAATGTGATGAATTCACTGCGATGAATCCCATAACAAGCGAGTGCATCGTGTGTGAGTGAGTGAATGAGTGAGTGAGAGAAAGTCACTTACTTCAGCCTCATTAGCTGCTGTGTCAGTCTGTCCACGACTTTGGTCCAAACTGAAGTATCTCCACAAGTACTGGATGGATTACAATGTAATTCTGTGCAGACATTCATGTTCCCCAGAGGATGAAGGCAAATGACTTTTCCATAGTACAGCCATGAAGTTGACATTTTTGGTTAAATGTTTCCACAACCATTGGATGTATTGCCATGAAATTTCATTCAGACATTGAATTCTCCCTGTAATAACTTTTGTGATCCTCTGACCTTTACTCCAGCAAGACCATCGGGCCAAAATTTCAATTTGTCCAATACTTTGCTTTATTAACTAATATTAGCAGAACTACGGCCAGGAACACAGTGGATTTGTGGCAGCTACAGAACGTCTTGGTTTTCATTACGGCGCACATGTTAATGGGATACAGTGGCACACTGCCTGCGTGACACGTGCATCTCATGCCTCACAGCTGCAGCACATGGTCTAGAGATTCTGTGTCTCACCTATTTTTCACATATGACAAGTCTCACAGCAAAAACAGACACAGAAAAGACCTGATGATGTCATAGTGACATCATGCCAGCAACATGAACTTTCACTATAGATTCTATGTCTAGACTGAATTTGAATATGATCAATGAAATGATCATGAAAAAACATTTTTTTTTAACCATTGTAGCAGCTGCACTGTAGTAGGAACATAATGGAGATAGAGAATCAAAAAATTCTCAAACCTCATTTCATTCAAACATTAGCCAAAAAATAAGACGGATCACAGGTTGATATGTTTTTATTAGATGTACAGGAGTTTACAGTATATGTCTCATAGCATCATTTGCGCCCTTGAAATAAAGCGTTGTATGTACAATCTGAAGGACTCACCTGAACAACATGCTGGGAGGGGCACTAGGACCCCCCCCCCCCCCCCAACCCACCAATCAACTAAAATAAAATCACACCCCGAAAAATGAGGTGATCCTAGAATTTACCACTCCACCATTGACAGTGAAGTCTATATCTATATACACTGAATGTTTTTAACTATATGCTGTGGTAGGATAATGAGCGAAACACACACACACACACACACACACACACACACACAGTCCCTATATTCTCTGATGAATGTCTCATGTCATCTCGTTCTTCCACCCTGATTCAAAATAATGACGATTACACAAAGTGACAAATAAATAAAAGTTAGAAGTCTCCGCCAGCAGTCTGACACAGTAAAATGCTGTATGTCGTCCTCAGTGCTGCCCTGGTACTAGAGAGGTAACACCCCTCTAGTGTGGGCAAACTGACATTATCATGGCAGGATGCTTAAAGTGCTAGAAATTGTGTTGCCTGGTTGTGGGGAAGGGAGTTTGGTGGCAGGAACTCAGAGGTCCCCACCCATCTGACTGACAGGGAAGCATGGGATAGGCTGCGGATAGGTGCAGAGTCTGCGGCCAGTGTGTCGGGCAGGGGCAGGGCATAATGAGTCGCCTCAGTGCCTGAAGGTGTGGATGTCGTTGTGGAGGCTGACTGAAGGGCTGGAGGCCTCGCTGTGCGTGCGACAGCTCGAGCTGCAGCTGCAGCGCTGTATCCACATGACGTTCCTGTAGAAACTCTCCCCATCAGGACAGTGGAAATGAAGGCGCACGGTACGGGAGAGGGAGGGTGTACAACAGCGGTCATCAGTGCAAGTCCCACAGGTGCGAGGGCGGTACCGCGGTGCTGTTGAGCATCCGGCGAAGGTGATACTAACTGGTTGCTGTGGTCGGACGGTTCGCTGACACTTCTTCCCTTTCTGGACGACAAACAGATTTTCGTCAGTGTTTACTAATTTATTTATTCTTTATACATGAGTGAAAATCATATTAACTTCAACATAGGACTTTAACTGACAAACACATCATCTCAAAGCCAGTTCACTACCAGTACTGGACTGCTTTGTAATATAATACCCTTTAAATCCTACTGCTCTGTTTATCTCCAATATTCTTTCATTTCCTAATGGGCCTGATTCTTAGCATACCTTGCTAGCTACAGGAAGCCGCAGCTCACATTGTTGGACCTGGCACAGTCTGGTTTCTCGGACCAGCCGACAGTCTTGGTTGTCATTGGTCACGCGACTTGAAATGCCCATCCCACATGTGGTGGAGCACTCAGTCCATGCAGTGGTTTGTGGGAAACAGCTGGATTTGAGCAATAACTCAGACATGGGGAAGGACACCATCTCTGTGACAGAGACAAAGAAAGACAATCAAACATTGATATTTGTAAAGATTCATTAATTCTATCCATACATTCATGGCCTCGAAAAAGCTGAGATTAGAGATGTCAGTCAGTTGTTTTGGTGATATGTTTACAAGTCCACAACACATTTTCATGCAATTAGCTGTGGACATTTAAGGTCCCCAGGATGAATCATAAAGATTCTGCTGTTAATGCCAGATTAAAATGAATCGCAAACTCTGATGTGAAGGTAGCAGTTTTATGCACTGAGCACATTCATGATCCCCTGAGGAGAAGCCGTTTCAATTTTATCCAAGACGAGCTGAACTGAGGGAAACTGAACTTGGTTGTAGATGCTTGGAGACGTTTCACCTCTCAGAGAGAGTCTTTGTCTCCACCATCTACTTGAACTCATTTATTCGGGATATGCTCCTTCTCAGCCAGTGCATGAGCTCATAACCTCCATGAGCAAGGTTCTGAGGATGAACTGCCCAATCCAGGTGTACTAAGCTTGAAGAGACTTACCCTAGAAGACTCAAAGGTCTTTTTACTGCCAAAAGGGGCTTCTACAAAATACCGAATTAAGGAGGAATTTAAAGTTCCATGTTTTCCTCTTCTTCTGTGTTTTATTTGAAGTGTTGATCTATAAGAAGATATATTTGTGGTTCTAAGAACCACAAAACCTCAGTGTAGTTTTCCTCTCTCAGGCCTCTCTCTGGAGCTCTAGTAACAACAGGTCAGTGAACCAATCAGAAGAGAGGAGGCTCTGAGCCTCTCTTCTGATTGGCTTACTGTTTTCTGAGTGATCCAATAAAAATATAGCAGATATCAGGTAAACACTCAGAGAAACCAAATCCTGCAAGTTGAATGGTGGGTCCAGGTGGGCGAGGCTTAGTGACTGCTTTGTTGTGACATCACAAAGTTGGACTGAATGGAGCTTTAAATTCCAGATTTTTTATACATTTGCAAAATTGCAATTTCATCCATTTACAATTTAGTCTACAACATAATAAACTGTATAACAAAAACTGTATATCTAACTGGCAAGAAAACACTGCCCCTCACCTTTTCTCTCTCAGGGTTAAATCTTTAAATTTTATTTAAAACAAGAAACATATTTAGGCTAAATATATATTTTTGATATTTTTTTTAAATAACTTTTTTTAAAAAGAAAGCTAAGAAGTAGAAACTACCTCAGAAATTGAATATGATCTCTGTTTCCGATGAAACTTCACTTCATGACATTAGAGCACCAGTGTGGAACAAATATTACAGAATTCCCCTTCAATGCAAGTTATTGATATTTGAGAAATTTTTGAATTTCAGAAATTAAAAACCTTTCTGAAACCACAACAAAGTGTATTCTGCTGGGATATGCTGCAATGTTTACCTCTGAACGTGGCCCCTCTGGTCAGAGCTGGGGGCTGAGGCGGGGCCGGCACCAGGGCACTGATGTGGTTGAGAAGGGGCTGGCCGTCTGGTAGGGAGGTGTGTGTCAGCTCCTCTGGCTCCTCACTGATGTGGTTGTCATCGTCACACAACCACTCCTCGCAGCAGCCGCCCTCAGGCCGCGCCAGCCGGGGCCACGAGCAGCGCCAGTCGGGTAGAGGCACTTTGTGGGGACAGAGGGGCATGCAGCCCACCACCCCGTCCATACAGGTGCACTGGTGCTCGCAGTTGGGCTGAAAGTCCTCGCCGTGCTGGTACATCCGCCCACTTAACTCGCAGGGCAAACCCTGGGCCTCAGCTGTCAACACGTACACACAAAACAGGAAACAGAGCTGAGGACGCTTTAGAAAACACATCTAACACCTCACAGCCTGTAGGGTCAAACTGGGGAAGGAATACATTTTCTAAAGGGAATAGTTCATGATTTCATGCTTTTTAAATTAAAGGGATGTGCTACTGAGGAATAAAGAAGGGATGGTCCAAACTTGTGCAACAGAGGCAGAAACATGCTGTCAAGTCTTTCAGTCCCTATTATATGTCAACCTACAAAAGCCCTGTATCCTACAGTTCCCATAATGCACCCTTTATTTGATCCTCCCTGTCCACATCTTTAAAACTCCAGTTTATGACGAATATTTGTATTCTGCAAAATAACCCTGATGACATCACTAGGTTATTTTCTCCTTCAGACTTTATACAAATTTCCCCACAGGCTGAGCAGCAGGAAGAAAATCAGTACTCCTTTAATATATAAATCTTTGTTTACACTGGTCATTTGTCTTGTGATTTATTTGGACTGGTAGCCATATTTTTCCTCCTTATAAGAAGTGGTCACGAACAGTTTGCCTTCTGTTATGAACTGTTCAATGAGGGATTTTTTTTTCTTGATTTTCAGATTTATTGAGGGATTTTGATTTTAATATCTAATAATTGATGTTATAATAACTACCTTTCTATTATATTATATTATACTGTCTGTTGTATATACATGTACATGTAAATATGTGAATATATTATATTTTGCTATTTCATTATTATTATAATACTTATCACTTTTATTCAATTTTTATTTTTCATACAAGCAGGTTTTACTTTCAGAAGATGCACAGTTTCCTTACTACTGATATGTTTTGTGGTTTAAACCCAGAGCTGTTTTGTTCTTTCATCTTAGTTGAGTTGAATCGTGTGTTCCTGCTCAGTGTCACCCTCACCTCGACACAGTCCTCTCTTGGGATCTCCTCCAGCCCCAAGATGGCAGCGTAGCCCCTTGATGTGATCACAGGGCTCGGTGGCGCTGCAGTCGTCGTTGAACTGCCTCGCACACACTTTACAGCAGCCGCAGGGGTCGGTCACCCAGCTGACGCCCAGCGGGCAGAGCAGAGGTGAGGGGGCACAGGAGCACTCAGATGGACACTCACCCTCTGCAGTCTGGGTCAGGGTCAGAGGTCAGGTCAGGATGGAGGACAGCTCATCCAACATTAGCCATAAAGATTGAAAACAGTGAACCTTCACAAACACACATGAACACAGAGAAGCTTTAAAAGCAGCCGGTCAGAGACTCACCATAACTGCAGCACCGCAGAGCACAAACAGGGTGGTGATGAGCTGTTGTAAAGTGACAGGGTTAAACATCCTGATGCAGCAGATCAACAAAAACAGGAATAAAGAAGACGGCGCTCAGATGAACTGTCCAGAGTCCTGAGAATAAAAGAAGCATCAATCATCAGCTGCAGGATGAAAGCGTATCCACAGTCCAGAGAGGTCTGAGAGGTCGCTGGCTCATCTACAGTATCCTGGTGTCAGCTCAGCTCTGCCTCACAGAGAGGTCTCCCTGTGCAGGCCCTGTACTTATATACACAAATGCCCCCGCCCCCGCAGTGACATCACTGACTCTCCTCTCCAGACATCTGGAGGGGGTCCAGAGGGATGAAGTGGCAGATACACTGGTGTGAAATACTAACAGACAAACATTGACCAATCACTGTGTCATGTGACCTCGATGAGAAACGTCAAGGTGTCAAAATATATGCAGGAAGCAAATCTTTAACAATTAATAGTGACTAGTGTATCCTGGCAACCAAACAGTGATTAAAATATGTTGTAGTTCAGGCCACACATACCCAGAGGTATTACACAGAAGAAAAGAGAAAGCACAGGCAGGACAGGTGTCATGGAAAACCTGAGTAGGGAATCCCACTCCATCTTAGTTGAGTGGTGATGTGGAGAAAATCCCTGTGAACAGCTCGTCCAACCCACCAGGCTCAGTCCTTTCCACCGCACAGAACTGTGGGACTGTGCTCAGGACATCCTGTGTTCCTTCCATCTCTTTCCTAATGGGCTGCAGTCCAGGAAACACAGACCTATCTTCAGGTTCCCATGATTGGTAGGAAAACCTCTGTATTCCCATTGTCATCTCAGGGGCACATAAAAAGTGTTTTGCTGGAGAGCAGGAAAGTCCTCGCATTAAGCTTTGGCTCGCGCTGCCATGAAACGTAGGAAATGTACATCTACGGTGTTGTTTTTTAAAAGATGAAGACGCAGTAGTATTTGAGTATCAGCCTATATCACGCCGTGTTAAGATAATGTGTAAATATGCAGTGTGTATATGTATGTTTTTGGTGTGTATGTGAAGTTTTCAATGTGTATGTACACACTTTCATTGTGTATGTGGTAAATGTGATGCATGTGCACATTTCCATTGTGTTTCACCCTAATCGGCCTCCCATACAAGCACAAGCTGTCCCACCTGTTCTGTTCCTGCTACAACCCAAAAATATCAAGTTAGCCAATACATTTAAAATGTATAAAATTGTATAAAAATTTATGATATTAATTTGAAATTCATGTTCCTCATACCACTCTTTCTTTTGGAAGCAAGCACTGTGAAGAGTGATGAGCCTCGATTTCAGGATGCATCTTCAAAGCTAGTTCACTATATTTAACCCAGTGTTAGGTCAACCTACCCGACTGAAGTAACGCAGCATTTTTTAGTGTGAATCAGCCGTCTTCTTTGTCTCTGTTTTTGGATTGATACATTTCTTGGCAAATTACCGCCACCTACTGTTGATGAGCAGATTAGCACGAAGCCGTCAGCAGGGCAGGACGTAGCGCTTCATGTATGTTCTTGTGTAACATGTTGCCTCTGGCATGTTACATTAAACACCTAATTTGAGCTTTAACATCTTGTAATATGGAATTAAATTTTGTCAGTACTTTTATCTTTATTTGTTTGTGCATATTTGTGTTATTTTTTATATTTCTATGATGCTATTTTACTATTTCACTGCTGTAGAGAGATTTAAATGGGTAAACTTTCATGCATCCATACAACACAATGGAGCTTGTAAAAACATGGCTCCATAGCACCACTAGTGGTCAAAAAGCCCACCCTGAAAACTTCATCTAAGTTGAACATGTTGCTGAAACCAAACTAGTGAACGTTGGTCTCACTTCCTGAGAGCAGGTGTTGTTGCTCCAGACTGAAGCAGTGATGTTACTGTGTGCACACAGAGCACAACCTCACACCACACACAGTGCACTGACTTACGCAAGCAGCCACCCAGACACCCAGCCGGCCTAGCTGTAAAACCACTGGGAAGCCAGGGTGGGGGGTCACTGGGGTAAGATGGGGCATGGGGCGGAGGTGGGGTGAGAGCACCTTGTTGGGCAGCAGCAGGGAGGAGGGCAGGAGTCTGGATTCTTAGCATTCCTGGCTCACAAAGGCAGGATGTGTGTACTGGCCACACTGCGTAAGACACTGATGGAAGAGTGGGGGGAGGGGTTGGGGGGGGGGTTGCCAGTTGGCAGCCTCTTGCCTGGCTATGTGCCAACCATTGTTTGTCAGCCAGGCAAACATTTCCAAATACATGGAGGTCAAGAGTTGTCCGCAATTCATGTGTTTATAAAAGTCTTTAAAACTTCTAACGGGGAAACTTTTCTCTATGAAAACGCTCCTTACAAACCAGCAACCATCTCCACTCTTCAGTGAACAGCTCATCAAACTGTCATAGCAACCCACAGGACAAACAGGAAGTGTGTGCAGGTGTCCTGCTGTTGTGTGGGAAACTCCTTTGTCCCTGAGGGGACAGTGATGAGCAGCCTGTTCTGGCTCCGTTCCTGTTCCCCCTGTATACGGCCGACTTTAAATACAACTCTGAGTCCTGCCACATCCAGAAATACTCGGATGACACAGCTATTGTGGCGCGTATCAGGAACAGGCAGGAAGAGGAGTACAGGGATCTGACGATGGCCTTCAGTGAATGGAGCAACAAGAACTGCCTCCTTCTGGACACCTCCAAGACCAAGGAGATGGTCATGGACTTTCACAGGTCTAGGCCCTTCAGCCAGTCAACATTCAAGGGAAGGACAGTGAGGTGGTGCACACTTATAAATACCTAGGTGTGCACCTGGACAGTAAACTGGACCAGCCCCTGAACACAGATGCCATCTACCTGAAGGGGCAGAGCCGGTTCTTAATCCTCAGGAAGCTCAGGTCCTTTGACGTCTGCAGTGAAATGCTGCACATGTTTTATCAGTCAGTGGTGGCCAGTGTACTCTTTAATGCTGCAGTCTGCTGGGGCAGCAGCATGTCTGACACATCTCACTGCGCTGCAGAACAGAGAGGTTCAGGAGATCCTTTGTTCCCACTGCCATCAGGCTATACAACACATCAGCCAAAGGAAGTGGACTAATCTTATTATTATTGTTCATTTGTTATTAACTGTTTTTATTATTATTATTATTATTATCAACAATAAGCTGATGGACACATGAATTTTCCCTATGGGATAAATAAAGTATCTATCTATCTATCTATCTATCTATCTATCTATCTATCTATCTATCTATCTATCTATCTAATAATAATAATAATGATAATAAAAATCACAAAGGAATCTAATCTTGCAAATAATGATTCTGCAGGATCCCCAGTCTTTACTAAATCTCACAGTCACAGACTAAAAACTCTGTGACTTATGACACAGTGTCTTTAGAAATGAGGGTGTCAGACTTCTCAAAGTGGTTGGCATTAAATGAAAAAGTAAAGCAATGCAAAACTTTGCACCTCTGACACTTTTTCGTAGCAGGTAACTATTTTATAATGTCTAATGGACAGATTGCTGTTACATCTGCTGAGAACATAACAGAGCAGGCTCAACGTGATGAGCCAGTACAGTTTATAAATAATCAGTCTGTTGTCTGCACCGTCCAGCATGTCGTTCTGCTGGGTGTAAAGAACACTGCAGCCTCAACAGGCTTCAACATCATCGATCTTCCTCTTCTGGCCTCAACACATGTAGCACATATATAAGCAATTACTGTCAGCTGTGTGTGTGTGTGTGTGTGTGTGTGTGTGTGTGTGTGTGTGTGTGTGTGTGTGTGTGTGTGTGTGCGCGCGTGTGTATACAGTGTGAGTCATGACATCGTCTCCACAGGTTACGTCTCTGCTGCATTCCTCATACTAGTGTGTTTAAGAAGCTCCTGGTAACAGCTGTCATCACTCATCCCATTGTTCTCCTGAACAGGCTCCATTTTCCCTCCATACACATATTTTCTTTACTGTATACACTGATACCGAGCAGCTGATCACCAGCTGAACCTTAGATTCCGTAGAAGAGTGTGAGCAGATTATGTCATAGTTGTGGTGCATTCGGCCCATGACTGGCAGTGAACATCTGCACCGTAGCCCTCTGGTGCTTGGAGTACAGCTTTTCTTCACGTTAGTCATTTTTTAATATCGATCTCTTTCCTACATATTGACACTCATGACAGTTTAACATGAAATTTAGAGTTTCTGCTTGGTATCACAGTATCATTTGAACTGGCAATGTTACAAACGTTTCTTTGTGTCAGGGACCAAGCAGTCAAAAGGCTTGAAAAGGCTGAAAATAAGGGTTTTCATTTCACTCAAAACATGTCAAAAATAAACATGAATGAAAATAAAAATAAAATACTCAAAAATATTCTGCTAACAGAATCTTAACATCACACCTTGACTAATAGAAAATCTGAAACCTGCAGCACCAACACCAACAGCAGTTTAGTCGAATTTTAACTTGTTTATTTTTGTCCAAATATGGGCAAGGGGTTAATCAAGTTAGATCAATTAGTCGCAATGACTGGCTGAGTAGCATCACATGACCGGTACTGTAAAGGCTAGAAAAGCTGCACCTATAAAAATAGAAATGCTCACTCAAAACTGAATAATTCTCAATCATTTATAGCACATAGGTCCAGCTCTGGATGCAGATAGGACAGCATCTAGGCCCAGACTGCAATCCACGTATTACTGACCTCTAATATATAAGCAACAAATTAAAAATAAAACAGGAGAAACAGAAACAGAGACACAAAATGCTGCATAAACCTGTGTATTACTGATTATCTGTTATTATTTTAATATATGAAATACTGTGAGTGTATATACAAGACAGATAAATAGACAGATAGACAGATAGATAGATAGATAGATAGATAGATAGATAGATAGATAGATAGATAGATAGATAGATAGATAGATAGATAGATAGATAGATAGATAGATAGATAGATAGATAGATCTATAGATACTTTTTTGTCATTCAAGATACAACAAAACTTAGTTTGGCAGTGATCCACACCTTATAGTGGCATAGTCTACAAAGATAAATAAGAATACAATAGTGTAATATTCATTTCTTGCCTGCTCATGTGACTGAATTTGAAGCTCAGAGATTGGATGTTTCTTGTCAAGTTGCACCTTTGGAGTTGAAGTTACATTAACCCCCAAAAATTGTATGCACACAAAATTTTACCTCTACTTTTTATCAAAGAAGCAGATTGAATGTTTCAGCTGAGTCACATTTTCAAACTTAATCCTAAACCTCTAGTCATTTAATCTCTGTCAGTGTTTCTCCCTTTTCTTCAGCACTTTGTAAGTTTTTGTAAGTGTTATACAAATAAACATAATTATAATTATAAATTAGCAATAGAGGGCCATTGATTTATCATAGCCCAATCCACTCAGTTTTATTTCTACAGCCCAATATCACAAATCATAGGTTTGCCATAAAGGGATTTACAATCAGTACAGAGTATGACACCGTCTAAACTTAGATCCACTTCAATGTTGAAATCTCTCCACACAACGTTCAACAGGGAAAACATGGAAGAAAACATAGAAGGGATTCTCTTCTAAGAAGAAAAGTGTATATCTGACGTGGATCTTATCTCACTCACTTTAATTCGTAGGTTTTTGCTGCCACCAACTAGTGGTGATTGGAGGAACAGCAGGTTAAATTTCAAACCTACTGAGGACTGTAGCTGTTCTTTCAGCCTTCAGCTGATGTGACAGAGCCTGATATGAGAGTATATTTGCAGCAATATTTTTTCATAGCGTTAACACTTTGAATAAAAAAGAACCCGAATCACCTCCTCATGGTTGTATCCCTCCTCCACTCGATAGTTAGTTAGCTAGTTCAGGTTACAGCCTTGTTTATCCAATCATATAAAATATGAACCAATTGTGTGAAATTTTGTCATAATTTCTGTATGAAGTCTTTAGTAATGGCTTAAAAATGTTTTGTGAGGTCACGCTTGACCTTTGACCTTAGACCACTAAATTTAATACCTTGATCCTTGAGTCCAAGTGAACGTTTGTACCAAATTAGAAGCTCCTTCAAGGTGTTACTGAGATATTGTGTTCACAAGGCCAAAACTGTGTTTTGTGAGGTCACCACACCTGTGACCTTTGACCCTTGACCCCCAAAATCTAATCAGTTGATCCTTGAGTCCTAGTGAATGTTTGTGCCAAATTTGAAGAAGTTCGATCAAGGCGTTTTTGAGATATTGTGTCCATGAGAATGGGACAGACAGAAAACCTGAAAACAAAATGTCTCCTGCTCTGACTGTCGCCGGCATGGAGGTATAAAATGAGGACATGAGGAAATGAGTTAATGAGTTAATGTGGCTGATCAATTTCAGCTACGGTAATTCTATTTTAGGGCGCTGCAGTTTAAAAGAGTACAGTGTATTAAAAATAATCATTTACAGGAACTTGTCGCAAAACTCTATTCTCAGTTCTTTCAAAAGGGTTTGCTTGGACAGGTTTTCATTTTTCCACAAACTCTTAAAGTTCCAGGACAAGTAAAAGTTAATGAAAGCGTGGGCTCGTGCTGCATGTTCTGATGTGAGCCGGCAGCTGCAGGCAGCTGGGCAGAGGAAGCTCAGCCTGCACATTCCTCCACAGCATCTAATAGGAGTGATGACAGCAGGGAGCGCAGAGCAGCAATAACTGGCCATGGTGCTGGCAACCCTGGCAATAACCTGGCCATTGTGTGTCTGGCATGAGCAGGTGTGCTGCAGGTGCTGATGGACACGCCTCTACTGAGAGGTGGAGGTATAGAGCAAAGCCATTCTTAAGTTACTGTCTCTGCCTTTACTTTAACTGTAGCTACAGAAACAAACTCACTGTTTTTATATTTAAAATGGATCAAATGACTTGAAAATTCTCTGTGACAGTCCAGTTGTACTAGTTACCAATGGTGATGAATTATTAAAAGAGTCATTAGTTGTTTTTTAAAATGGCATCTATCTGACAAACACACAAAAAAGACCATTAAGCCTGCATTTATTATTGTTTTTGGTCAGTTTGGGGCAGTTCAGCAAGTGGTAAATTCAACAGTTACATACACTCAGTTGGCAGTTTATTAGGTACACCTAGCTGAATCTATTGTTCACATACATAACTATCCTTTCATGGTGATTGTGATGTTCAGTTTGTGTTGAAGCTGTTTCAAAGAGGTTAGCCTGCAGTTGATTTACATCAATGAGGGTATACTGAAAAATAGAAAAACGTTGTATATGTCAATACAGTGCAACAGCACCACACATTACATCCTGCACACTGATTATACAGGTGAATCAACGACGCTCTGAAACAGCTTAAAAGAAAACCAAACATGCAGAAAGCTGTATTAGGTGTACCTAATAAACTGACAATGAGTGTATGATCAGATTCTACATTTTATATTGAGAATATTTTGGCAAACTTTTCTTCATATCTCACACAAAGCACCATTGGCATCAGGAGTGCAGCTCTGCAGTTCTTCAAATGACTGCAGTTTTTGATGCTCGGTCACAACTACCTGACAGTGGTGAATGCAATGTGGATAGCAACCAAAGGTAACACCATCAATTGTGTAACCACTTGGAACACAGTCCCACTGCTGAATATGAGTATTAAATATTAAATTAAATTGTATGGTGCATGGCCAAAGTAATCAGTCATTAATCATGATCCAGGTAAAAGTTTGAAATAAATGTGATACTGTTCTGAAGTCATATCATCCAGCCATAATTCACAGTCATTTTTTCCACCAGGCCCATGGACACGCAACTACATAGACTACAACTGGAATGTTATGACGGAGTATTAGGGCCAATCTGAAATTTTGAGAATAAAGTCATAATATTGCGCAAAAAAAAGTCATAATATTACAAGAATAAAGTCATAATATTTCAAGAATAAAGTCATAATATTTCAAGAATAAAGTCATAATATTTTCGAGAATAAAGTTGTAATATTACAAGAACAAAGTTCTAATATTTCGAGAATTAAATTATAATATTATGAGAATTAAAAATTTTAAATTTCAAGAGAAAAAAAACAAAATTTTTTATGGATATTTCATCAACCAATCAAACAGCTGAAAGGACAGTCGGTAGCTGTCTGAGTTGCTGTTTGTCTGTCTAACAATAGAATAGACTCAGTTTCTTCACAATTTTTTCAATGTCCTGGTGCTGATGATGATGATGATGATGATGATGATGATGGTGAGTATCTCTTTATTTGTGAAACCTCTGCTGCAGTAGAACTTCACAGGATGCTCCACGTTCCTCATTTTAAAGCTTCTGATATTTCCCCTCTAAAACAACATGGAACCTAAAATTACGACTTTATCCTCATTATATTATGACTTTATTATTGTAAAATCACGACTTTATTCTTAAAATATTATGATTTTATTCTTGAAATTTCAGATTATTTTTCCCTTAATGTGGCTACTGAGTTGTAGAGTGTCCCTTGAATAGAAATGATAACAGCGCTTGGAGTTGAGCCTGATAGTTTGTTGATCAGTGTGTGTGGATTTTAACAAAATCGATCTGTGCTGCAGTGGAGAACAATGTGTCCTTTATTTTGAAAAACAAAAAAGGAGGTAAACTTAGTTCTGCAAATATGAAGGTGGGCAGTGGGTGGAGTTTCCCTCCGATACATAAAGACAAGTAGACAGATAAAGCACAGTGTTAGAGACACTGTACCGACACTGTGAGAATACATGAAAACACAGTGAGCACAAATGAAGAAACAGAGGCCAGAGCATCAACACAGACTCTGCCTCTCCCTCCAGTGAATCTGAGGTGTCTTAAACTGCACACTGCACATTTAGTCCACTAGAATAAACAAACTGGTATTTCAAAGGGCCTTTAGTGTGGGAGCTTCTGGTGTAGCCAACTGACAGAGAGTGTCCTGTTAGTGGGCAGGGGAAAGGTAGCACCACTACACAGAGCCGCCTGTGATTCAGAGGGGAAAATGTTATCACAGTGAAGCCATAAACAGAAAACGTTCCAGGGCTTCCCCGAGGGAACTGGGACACAAACACATAAAGCTCACTGTGTCTGAGATGGCTGGAAAACCAGTATACAGTAAATGGAAATGAACTCATTTTTGATCGAGAGGTGACAGCACAGCAGGTATTGTATCTGTGAATAAAAACAGGCCTGGCAACACTCAACCTCTTTCCTTCGTTTGACATTTCCGTCGGCAAACCAGCGAGATCATTTGTTTGCTCAGCAGCTAGCAGCGCGCACTAATACCCAATGACAAACATTCAGTGTTTTTGGCATCTAAAATTAGACAGGAGTGTTTGTGCTGATATTCGGCTGGATTGAGGTCATTTATTCAAAGGGCTCTTTGAAACCTCTTCAGGGTTTGGGGTGAAAATTCTTCCTGCTAGCTTAAGCTGCCTGGTGGAAGCTACACGTAGCAGCAGCAGCTAGCAAGACTTCCCTTGCTAAAGTGATGTAGAAATGAATGATGCCTGTCCATGGCACTGCTGTCCCTGACATACCACACACTGTGGTTGTTGACAAGTCAAGCCTAACTCATTTGCATATTGAGATCTGATCACAATAAGGTGACCAGATATCTGAAATGAAAACCAGGGACTAACCAGTTCAGCAGTCAATATGTCATTAAAATATCCTTTATAGGGAAACTTCTTCTTCACGTAATATGAAATAAAAAAGGGGACAGTCATGTATTTTGGCCATGGTAACTGTTGTCCTCTAATAAACTATTGTAGAGGCTGACTGATAAAATAATGACTCCCACCTTTCAAGCAGGCGTGAAGTCCTATTGTCTATCTAGTCCTCAATGATTCATATCCTTTTAGTTCATAAGAGTCCACAGATCAAAAGAATCAAAGGGTGAATGTTGTCGGGTGAAGTACATTAAAGACAGCGGGAAACTTCTTCTTCTTCACTTCTTCCAAAATAAACGTGGATCATCACGTTGTATGTTTGTACTTGTTAGGTTACCGCCCAGTTATGAACTTCTAACCAATGAGTGAGCCAGCTAACATCTTCTCTGCCTAGAGACCTGGACAAGCCACCAAAAGGTGGGACATCTGATCACCCTACATCAAATGGATGCAAACTGAAGGTAACATGAATGCGTAATAATACCAGGTGTGAATGCAAAGGCACGTGGCAAGGCAAGGCAAATTTATTTTTATAACACATTATCATAACACAGAGGTCATTCAATGTCCATAGAAATAAAAGAAGCATAAAAATAGAAGTAAAAAGTATAATTAAAAAAAATATGGTGGTCCTGAGAGCGCAATGCACTGCAACTTAAGAAAAGACATTCACATAATGGCTGAAAGACATTTCACCCTGTTTAGTTTTAACTCTGGGCTTCACTAACTGACCAGCTTCTGCAGATCTTAGAGACCTGTTGGCTCATATACATGGAACATTTCTGAAATATATTTAGGGTCCAGTAAAAAAAGTAAAACTTTGAATTCAGCTCTGTATCTGACTGGAAGCCTGTAAAGACCTGAGAACTGGAGTGATATGTTCTGTTATATGCGTGGATCAGACATTATTATCCAGATAAGGATCCAGATAAGGATCACATGTTAACACCAGGTGGATATGGGGCCTTAAAGAATTAAAAACAACTGTATTTGTGTTTTAGTTTGATCCTCCAGACTTCAACAGCTGTTGGAAGTCCCTGACATTAAAACCTGTGTGGGTCCTTCACATCTTGACATCCCATCAGTTCTTGTGATTACAGGTCATTAAAGCAACTTCACTGCCAGACAGGACGTTGATATTTGTTATTTATAGAACAACTTTATGGTTAGAGAATGACATGTTTCACATCGTGGCCTTCAGCCATGATGAAGGTCACAGTCTGAAACACATTGGTCTCTGACCATTACATTGTTCTGTTTACTGCAAGTGTTTTTCCCTCTTTACAGACCTTTCTGCACTGTAGGAGCTTATTAATGCTGAATTAGTTTAAATTTCATATGTAAAATAACAGTAATAGACGGTAAGTGATTAAAGAAATTGAAAAAACATGTTCAGTATTTACAGTCTGAGGTATTTATACTTCATGTAACACCATAATTCTTTATTTATGTCACTAAAAGTGTGTGTGGATCATCTAAAATATATAGAATTTAATTTAAGTGACTATTGTAATTTATGGCTGTAATACTTTGATGAGTCAACCTTTACATTATGATATTTTAATAAATAATATTTCTCTCTGGTACAAGAACGTTGCAGGTTTGTGTTCACAGTGATTCTATGGTGACACCTGCTGCCCTACAGACACAACAACCCAACCCAGTGTTAGACAGTATAACATTATACGTATATAACATGAACCAGAGTCTGAACTCCAGCTGATGATGCTTAGTCACTCATTTAAAGCTGTCACACATTATTACATGAAAAACACCTGCTCACAGTCTCCTCTTCACTGTCTGCTGTCTTTAGGAACGTGAGATTGGACCAGGGGTAAAAAAAATGTTTTCAGCTCGAGACCCAAATGAGAAATCTGGTGTCTCCCAGGGATCCAGACTTACAACAAAAAATACATCATTATTGCTATAACATTAACATATATAAACTAATGACAAAAAACACAACAAACATGAATTTAAAATGTATATGAATAAATATGATATGATGATAAATTTATTGATTGTGGCTTCATGTACAACAGTAATTTGACATCTTCTGTCAATGAAATCACCACTCTCACTTGTCATCACCACAGTCACACACACACACACACACACACACACACACACACAAACACAGAGAGCTCTCACCCAATATCTTTCTAACTCGCTCTCCCATCTCTCTCTCTCTCACTCCCCCCTCTCTTTTGCTCTCTTCTCTCTGATTGTTCTAATGTCCGAACAGTCTGATCTTTTTAATCAATCAAAAATGTTTTTAACATTAAAAAAAATCAACACTCTCACTTGTCACTTACACACACACACACACACACACACACACACACACACACACACACACACAAACCTTGATGCTGCGGGTGCTTGGTTTTAGATGTCTGTACAATTTGTTTATTTTTAAGCTTTCATTACTGAGCACCTCCCCACAGAAAACGCACTGAGGCCACGCCTCTGCATTTCGAAAGGCTTTGATGAAGCCAACGTTTATGAGCTCTTCTTTATACTTTTGCTTTGATATCATGGACACCGCAATCTGAAGTCGTCACTCAGGTAACGCTCACTCACTCTCTCGTGCAGGTGTCACTGACCAGGGTGCGTGAAGAGGGGGAGGGGGAGGGGGAAGGGAGGGGGAGTGACAGTCTCGCACACAGCAATGTGTAGCAAAAAGAACACCAATTCTATTTTGATTAGGAAAATGAATTCAGTCAATTTTTTGGCATTTTACTCAGCCAATCAGCGACCCAATAAAAACAGGCTCGCGACCAATTTTGGGTCGGGACCCTAAGTTTGGGAAAGGCTGGATTGGAGGATTGAGCCGTGGAGTCACTTACTTAAGAGTACTGGAGGTCAAGTTCTGCATTTAATGATAAGATGTTTCTACAAGTAATGAGAGAAAAGAAAAAATGATTGATATCTTCTGAGAGTGTGATTTCATCCTGTATTTAGTCTTGAAATGGTGTGTTTAAATGGGAAAAGAGGAGGAAAGGAAAGGGAAAGGAACATGCGCCTCCTTCCACCAGGCTTGTCAATTTACAAGATACAGGACAGTTGGACTGTGGAGCAGCAGGAGGTCTGAAGTCTCAGTGGCAGATGGTAACTTAGGATGAAGATGAAATTCACAGCTTTAGAAAAACGGTCTGCCGTGGTGAGAACAGTGGTGTTACCTTCAGACAGGCAAAGGCCAGTAATGAAGTCCAGCATGACGTGAGACCAGAGATGGTTGGGAAGAGGCAGAGAGAGCAGCAAGCTGGAGGTTGGTGGGAATGCAAACCTTTGTTTTACACTTCTTGCATCTTCTTTTCCATTGTATATTATTCCATCTCTTGTTATTTATTTTTTTAATCATTAAAGCTGTTTTTTATTTTAGTCTTCCACTACGTTGGACTCATCATGTCATTGTTATGACGACGGCCTCCTCCAAATCTGTTGAAAACAAGGTGAAAATAAACTATTACAAAGAGAAAGTGTATAGTTTGTGAATACTATAAATACCATATTTAACTTGTGGCTCTGATGAAGTGAATTCTTTGAAGTGTCAGTTGAACCAGGAAGGGAAGGGCTGAAGTCAGATCCTGGTTTGTCCTGGGGCAGTTCAGACAGTGACCTCCAGGTGAAGAACGCCCTGCCCCAGGTCCGCTGTCCTGTTCCTGTTGCCCCTGGGGCAAGAGACGATCAGCAGCCGCCCAGGTCGGCCCACATCCTCCACCTCAGGAACAAGCCGATGGTCTCTGAGGAGAACCGAACCACCAAACATGACCTGAAGCTTAGACACCAGACACAAAGACAGACTTCGACTACAGCTCAGATCTAACTACCAGTCAGAATTTTTAATTCTATGAATTAAGCACAATCTCAAACTTAGAGTCTCTGAGCATGATTAGGAATGGAAAAATGGATTATGTCATGGCACTACAGAGAGAAAAACCATGAGCCAGCCACTTCCCACTAATTTATTGGCATTGAAAGAATGGATTTTGGATTTATGAATTTAACACAATCAAACCTATATAAATTTGTTTAAATATTTGTATATATAGCCTCCATATATAGATGGCCTCCACGTAAGATGCATCTTGGACAATACCAACCACCCTCTCCACAACATTCTGGCAGGACAGAGAAGAAGCTACAGCTGCAGCAAACGTTTCATCTCACTGCGCTGCAGAACAGAGAGGTTCAGGAGATCCTTTGTTCCCACTGCCATCAGACTATACAACACCTCAGCCAAAGGAGGTGGACTAATCTAATTATTATTGTTTATTATTATTATCAGATGTTATTGTTATTATTATTATTATTATCAACTATAATCATTATTATTATTATTATTATTATTATCAACAATGAGCTAATGGACTCATTAATTTTTCCTAAGGGATAAATAAAGTATCTATCTATCTATAACACAGAACATACAGATGATGGCTGTCAGGGTATATGTACAGAAGTCCGGAAAAGTAAGTGACTTTTTTTTCTAGGAAGAAAGAAAAATTAATTGGAAAAATGAAAATCATTTACCTCTCAGGGTTTGTTTTCACAGATGTAAAAAACATAAACTTAAAATTTATCCTGGAAAAAAAAAAAAAAAAGATCACTTGCCTTTCAGGGCTTCTGTAGATATGTATACTGTGATCTGATATATTTTCTGGGAATTCAGTTGAGAAACAATCCATACCAAGGCGTCATGATATGCAAAAAAAAAAAAAAAAAAAAATTCAAATTGCGATTATTTTGGCAGATGATGTGATTTCAAGTTTTGCCTGGGGGCGGCGGGGGTGGAACTATATCGTACGACGAAATCGTGTGTGTGTGTGTGTGTGTGTGGGGGGGGGGGATTATCACTCACTCTATGCTTTTCAGAACATCTGTGAGAATGAATAAAAAGTGATGTTAAAATCGTGTAAACGTCGGCTTTAATACACTCGTTAATTCACTGCCAAAGACTTGGTACTCTTCTTTGACTCCTCTCGCGCTCTGATCCACCGGCACCTTCCACTTGTGGCTGAGAACCAGGTTCTACTGTCAGTCCTGACACATTAACTGTAACTCGTCAGTAACATGAATTAACTTTTTTTCCCACATTAGAAGAACTAATGATTTCTGCACTCTGCACTGTTTCACCTGTCCTCGAGATTCTCCTCCCCGGGAGCTCCATTTTTAAAATAATCTGATTCGAGACATTTCTGGAACAAAAAAAACAGGCTGGGATGTCACGTTAATTTAGGGAAACTCTTCAAGAAGCTGGGTGTGCTTGGATGTAAAAGAGATAATATTCATCTTTTATGTTAAAAAAGGTGGCAACTGGTTTGGTTTTACTTGACATTACATTACTCACTGCACTTACGGGACAAATTGCGTCCCGTATTGATTCAAATCCACCGAGTACCAAGAAAACAAGTGCTACAATTTTGTCGGGAGGCGGAGGCGTCGCGTTATTGACCCGAGTCACCTGTTTGAAGAGCCGCAAACTCATGTCGGCGCCTCCTTCCGCAGGCAGAATATCCAGCGCGTTCGTATTCTTCTTCTTTGGCAATTTCGGATGGCTCTGCCTGATGTACGGATTACGATACAGCGCCGCTACATTGCCGTAGTGGCGTACAGCCGCAATTGCAGTTACAAACGTCAAATCCACCGAGTACCGAGAAAACAATAATAGAATTTTGTCGCGAGGCGGAGGCGGCACGAAATTTGACGGAAGCGGCCGACTCACAGTTCTCTGTGCAGGAAAAATCCTGGGATTTGTAGGCCGGGGCGTCTCTGTAGCACCACAACACTTATGGTGCTAACAACGCACAACTATGTGACACATTTTACCTTCATTAGGTCATCAAATTACAGCTCCTGAGATTTGGAAATTGGTCATATTAATTTCATATTAATATTTTTTATTATTTTTCAATTAACTGTGCAGATGTAATTCATATATAAAATAATGACATAGGAATGTGTTTTTGGTTGAGCCTCTGAATCAAACATCTGACAAAATTCAATACAGCCCTCAACCAGACATTTCATCACACCTCTCTT
Source organism: Seriola lalandi dorsalis (assembly GCF_002814215.2). Taxonomy (NCBI): domain Eukaryota; kingdom Metazoa; phylum Chordata; class Actinopteri; order Carangiformes; family Carangidae; genus Seriola; species Seriola lalandi. The sequence goes on from NW_019525658.1 coordinate 972,323, forward strand.
TGACTCTTCTTTTGCCTGTCTCAGTCAGATCTGTTCTGAAAACTGATTCAGATGGAGAATGAAGAAAAGTTAAACCAAAATGAGGTGTCCTATTGAGATATTATTTCACCATGAGCCTCCAGGACAGCTTCAGTCCATCTTGTCATAGACTCTCCAGGATTCTTTACAGAAGGGTGAACAGCATGCCCTAGTGGTGGTGGAGAGCGCTGTCCAACATGTCGCTCCAAAGTCTCACACAATTTGTCAACTGTCTACACAGAAATAACATTTACCTATTTAGTTGTAGACCGACCCTGACTGTCTTGTTTGCTCTGTGAGTTCCCAGATGATCAGACATGTCTGAGTTGGAATCAAGAATCTGGACCTTTCCCCTGCAGTGTAAAAGATCATCACATATGTACTTCACACACTTCCACTTCAAATACAGCAGAATAAAAAGCAACATTCTGCCTTTTTGCTCCCTATGGTGAAGCCAGTCAGCTGATGAGAATGTTGGGAGGTGCTTATGGGAATCATGTTCACCCAGCATTGGGCCACTCTGATCAAATCACATCAAATCAAATCAAATCTATTTATAGAGCACATAAAAAAAAAAAACAGCAAACAGCTGACCAAAGTGCTACTGTCTCTATTTGACAAAGTTTAACATTGTTTGGGCCGAACATTAAACTGAAACTGATTGACTGTCTTTAATGTGTCTTGCTCAGTGAGCAGTGGTCATCTCTCTCAGGATGTTACCAGCTGAATGGAAGTGATTTAAAGTGAGATTATTCTGCCATGGAGTCAATATGTATAGAATTGGAAAACTAAATATGCTTAATGAAGGTGGGTCATTCTGTCAGGTAGGAAATACTCACCAACATACACTATCATCATGGACTATTCATTTATGTAATTATTTTTTCTGATAAGTAGGAACAGACATTTTAACTGCCACAGCATGAAAAATACAAAAACAAAAGTTACATAGATTGAAATATATTGATAATAATTAGATTAATTTGTATTTCAATATATTGAATGTAAATGGGAGAAAATACATTTTCATACTTATGTTAAATGTATTGAATAAATATTTATATAAATAGTTGATTTTGGCAACTTTGTAATATTTTTCACACATATTAGACATGGCTGAATAATATATTTTTATTGGGAATATTTAAATATATTAATTGCCTTTATATGTAAATAGGTTTAGTTCTCCATCTATGTAAATACACTAATTTGTAATATGAATTCATGGAATTTGTTAACATAGTGGTTTTCTGTGGATCCAGTGGACATAATCAATGGCTTCAGGAGCTATAGGACACACCTACTGGAGGTTGACAGAAAATAAAGCAAATTGATTTTATTAATACTATATTGATATATATTTATTGATGGAGTGTTTCTAGTACGTGGCACAGCTTTACTCAAATGAGACTCACTTATGTAAGTTCTGTTACATTTTTCTTTAATTAAATGAGTTATGGACAATTGATGGCATTGAGTTACTTTCACTTTCTCTTTTCAGCAACTGTGTAACTATGAGCAACCACCAAAGCATCAGACTGACAGTCACCAGTTATATAGTTCCTGGACCTGATGAGACCTGATGAGACCGTCCCTAACGCAGCTGACCATCATTAAAGTATCTTATAACGTTGCCAGACGATTTAACAAAGTTTCACACATAAAGTCTATTCACAACAAAACGAGGAGAGAAGACACACAGGTCACGTTTTCCATGTCATTTATTTTCTGAATTGAATTTCAGATTAGCAAAATTGTGTAAAACCTCTATTCTTAAAGCAGCAAGCTAATAATTAATAACCATGGTACAGTCCGATCACTGCTGATTCAACAAACTAATCTGCTACAGTTAAAAATTTGGTATTGAATGACATCACCAACAGGTATCACATGATTAATGAACAGTATTTGTTTTGATTCCTCTGTGAATTACAGGCTTATTTCAACCAGAATCAGAGCCTCAGACTGAGGGTTTGTTCTCCAGGTCGCCGTGACAACAGGTGTCAGTCAGCAGAACAACACAGGGTGAAGAGTCGGGCCGCTCGGTCCACGCACACTCATCTGCTGAAGCTCCTGACGTCATCCTCGCTGCTCCACCAGGGGAAACAGCAGGTGAGGCACCTTGCTGTTTTTAGTATTGATTATTAAATGATTCTGGTTCCATCTCAGTTCAGCCAGTCCAGATCATTATCTTCCTCATCATCACCAAACAGAGGGGCGGGGGGTGGACGCCCCTTCAAACTCTGGACACAAATAAGAGACAGGAAAACATGAATACTGTCCAACAGTGTTGTATTGATAGATTCAGTTAATACAGGACGGGGGGTGGGGGTCAGGGGGTGTTACTGGATCAAATCTGAGAGCTATGATTGAACTCTACAGATCCTTCCTCACCATCTCATCCTCCTCGTCCTCCTCGCTGGGTGCTGTGGGGGGGTTGGCAGGAGTTGTGATCTGGAAAAATGTCTCCTTTCCATTTTTCTCACCAATTCCCCCAGTCAGACTGAGATAGCAGCAGACAGAGAGAGTGTGTGTGTGTGTGTGTGTGTGTGTGTGTGTGT
>NW_019525658.1:974921-1006551 GCF_002814215.2 Seriola lalandi dorsalis
GGGGGGTACACAAAGAACAGTGAAGAAGAAAGATAAAAGGGAAACCAGGATGAAGCATGAGCAAGAAACAAGTTTAGATGGTTAGTTTGCACAAATACATGTGTACATCAGTAGGAGTGAGTTGGGGGGTGGAGGTCACACACATATAATTCAAGTTAAATGAAATCTAGTTAATAAAAATTAGGTTACATTGATTTTGTGACCATGTCAAGAGATACAGTTCATCATATGATCTAATGAAACAAATGTTTTCTTCATTCACAACAGCAAACCATTTACAAGAATTATGAGTTATGAGGTAAGGTAGGTAAATGTTTTTTATGCTGTTGTATGTTGGGGAGACAGAAATGCTGCACATGATAGAGACAGGATTAAAAAGAGTCAGGTTCTTCAGCTCATTAGAAAAAATTTTGGAGGAAAGAGTTGGAACCAGACTTCAGTGTGATGTCATCACCTTCATCAGCTGTCTGCTGCTGTGCTTTCTCTGATATCAGCTGTTGTTTCACATGTACTCTTTTTACAATTGTGCATTTTTAAGGTTTCATATTTGTTCCTGTTTTATTGGTCCCATTTTCAGGAACATCACTTTGGGCTGCTTGTATTAAATAATATTAACAAGGCGGTCAACTATGATCACACAAATCCATTGTTTCTAAGTTCCTATGATGTGAAATTTATATGAAATTATAAAATAATGTAAATAATGTTCAGAGCTAAATCAAAGTCACTCCAGACTGAGTCTGGAGTTTGTAAGTTTATTGGAAAAAAAGATAAAAAGGGATTAAAAGGAGATGTGTTTCTATTGTTGGGGTTAAATTATGGAACAATAATAATATACATTTAAAAATGTGTCATTTCCTTTTGGTTTTCAAAAGAATGGTTTACGGAGCTGTTTGAGGGTTACAGTGTGAACATTTTTCTTTTTTTTTTTTATGGGCAGCTTAAATTGATAAGAATGTAGGAAAACATCAGCCTGTTCAGTCACGTCTTCATACACAGACTGTTGGCTTGTCTATATTGTTTATATTTACTGTATAATGTGTGGTGACTGAATAACTTCAGAATAACTAACTTAGTGTCCTGGTGGGCTCCTGGATGACACTAATGTCCTCCTACAGCAGTGTCACTGTTGTGTAAGTGTTGGTACCACTTTAAAATCAGACTCCCCTTGTAAAGGATTTACAAATGGTTTAGAACTAGTTTATTCATTAACTTGTTAACACTTTATAAATCATTTATAAGGGGGGTCTGACTGTAAAGTGGGACCGTTTGTCACACTGTGTGGGGATGAATAAAGTCATCTGATCTAAACTAGTTGAGATGCTGACTTCCCTCCTGTCGGACAGTGTGTGGCTGAGCGTCACCTCCATCCCACCTGTTGTTTAACATGAATCACTGGAGGCCAGACTTTGTTGAGACTCAATGTTGATCAGATTTTACTAGTTTACCAAGAAGGATCTGTTCAATAACTCACCGTGCGTGCTCTGCTGAGCTGTCCTGCAGTGCAGTTGGTGGTGGTGGTGGGTCGGCTGGGGGTCCAAAAGCTTTCTGAGAAGCAGTATTTATTTCTGCTTCATGCTCTACATTGTTTTTGCCTGACACAGGTTCCTGTTCATCCTCAGGTGGTGAACTCTCATCAAATCCATCATCCGGATCTGCAGACTTGTCTTCGGGCTCTGGGGTGGTTTCTCCTAGCTCCTGCTGAACTTCAAACTCTGTCCCCTGTGGTTTGTGCTCAGTGGATGAAGCTGGATGGAGATCGGTGGCCTGTGAAGCCTCTGTCTGGCTTTGTGTCTTTGACTCAGTTACTGTCTCAGTCTCTATCTCTGCTGCTACATCCTGATTCATCTGGGTCCCACTGATATGGTGAGAATCCAGCTCAGCCACATGTTCCTCCTCCTCCTCCTCCTTCTCTTCCTCTTTGACTTGTCTCTCTCCATTCACATGTACATTCTGATGAGGCTTCTCCTTTTTTCGTTTCACATCATCACTTTCTTCTTCCTCCTGTTCCTCGGCTTCCTCGGCTTCCTTTTCTTTCTTATGGAGGGAGGACGTGTCGGAGCCACTGAGCAGTTGCAGAGTTACATTCTGGGGACAAGAAATTGAAGATCAAATGATTGAAGAATTCAGTGAGTGTCACTCAACTCCATTACAGTGAATACAATGAAGATTCACTGATATGGATGCCAGTGTTTCCCACAGATTTATTATTTGTGACCCCTCCCTGACCTGACTCCCGTCAGTATGGCCGCATGATATGCAAAAAAAATCATATTGCAATTATTGTTTATTAATAATAATAATAATAATAATAATCATATTGTTGATATTGTGACAGGAAGCAGAAAAATAAATCAGTGTATAGGAAACACTGGATGCTAAAAGCAGTGGGGACTCACTGTAACAGTTCAATGTGAACTGGACACGGGATCTTTCTCCATAATTTAGTCCATTTGAAAAATATGTCATTAAGATTCAGATAGATTCATCTAGATAGATTTGATCCTACCTTAATGGTGGAGACAATCACCCCCAGCACAGCCTGTCCACTGTAGGATTCACTGACGTCAAACTCCCCTCGCAGAGAATGAAATACTCCATTCATCACGCGCTTCACCTGCAACCACAAACAGCTGATTTCACTCTCATGGCTCAGTGAGAGTCATGTCACACACATGTCCAAAGACAACTCAAAAGTGAATTCCTCTTAAAAGAGACATCATCTGCTTCTTGAGCTACAGTGTCCAATAAGAGCACTTCTGGTCTTGGACTTTATCCTACTGTATACTGGAGCTGCTGTATTTATGTTCTGAAACTCTGTAGGTCCCGTTCTCAGGTGCCGCCACAACAAATATCTTTTCATGAATGATGGAAAACTGGATTATTGTGCTGCACCGTCATTCCATTGTTTCATATGTGTATGTGTGTGTGTGTGTGTGTGTGTGTGTGTGTGTGTGTGTGTGTGTGAGACCTCACCTCTGCTGCAGTGTCTCCTGAACTCTCCTGCTCTGCCAGTTTCTTCTCCAGTTCAGATACTCTTCTTTCAAGCTTCTCCCTCACAGCTCCTCCTTGTCTCTCCAAGGCTGTGTACTGAGAGAGGATAACATACAGTGACTGTGTGTGTGGGTGTGTGTGTGTGTGTGTGTGTGTGTGTGGAGGGGGTGTTAAGGAAGTTTTTCTCAGGAATGAATAGCAGTTGTGTGTAAAGGCGATGCCTTACAAACTTCCTGTATGTGACATCCGTGACAAAGTGCATTCCCCATCAGCTGACTGATGACTGTCCTCCCTCTTACCTTCTCCTGCAGGGCCTGCAGCTCCTCAGTCTGACCGTGCTGCTGCAGAAACCTCTGCTCCTCTGAATCCCTCGACTGCTTCAGAGCTGTAAACTGTAGAGAGTGAGAGAGGCCAGCCAATAATCACACATCATATATTCACATATACACAATATAACCAGGGTCTTCAAATAGAAGTCAAAGCTTTGTCACAATGTTATAGTGTGGAACTTCTCTAAGCATAATTAAATGATATATTATTTTCTCATTTCAAAGTAAGCGCTGTAATAAGAACATCACAGAGAGCCTAAAATAAAAGTGCTTCATTTTACTTAAATGAAATAGGTCAAAACATTCTCTCCTGTGTGTGTGTGTGTGTGTGTGTGTGTGTGTGTGTGTGTGTGTATCTCACTGACACTCAAGTCACAATGACTGGCTGAGTAGCATCACATGACCAGTACTGTAAAGGCTAGAAAAGCTGCACCAATAAAAATAGAAATGCTCACTCAAAATTGAATAATTCTTATTATCTCATTATCATTTATAGCACATAGGTCCGGCTCTGGATGCAGATAGGACAGCATCTAGGTCCAGACTGCAATCCACATATTACTGACCTCTGATATATAAGCAACAAATTAAAAATAAAACAGGAGAAACAGAAACAGAGACACAAAATGCCGCATAAACCTTTGTATTACTGATTATCTGTTATTATTCTAATATATGAAAAACTTTGAGTGTATATACAAGATAGATAGATAGATGCAGCAGAGGCCCAGATGTCCTGACCTTAAATCCTTATTAGAAATCAAGTTCTTAAAATTATAGCTCCTACATTTCCCATAATGTGATAATGTAATTGCTGACATCATCAGAGCTCCATTACTACAGTGACAGTTCCTCTTCAAGTCAACAACCAGTGAGACAAACTTTCAGACTAAAGTGGATGAACTTGTGCGCTTTTGTGTGTGTGTGTGTGTGTGTGTGTGTGTGTGTGTGTGATACCTTCTCCTCCAGCTGGGTCATCTTGTCCTGCAGAGCATCTCTCTGCTCTGATAGGTCAATCAGCTCTCTCCTGTGCTGCTCTTTAGCAGAGGCCAACATCTGCTCACACTTCCTCTTCCAGTCGTCGTCCAGCTCCGCCTGCAGCTGAGACAACTGCAACCCACACAGGGTACGAGCCGTTAGTGGTCCTGCTTAGCGACATCTTAACAATGATGAACATGTCTTTTATTAACTGATGGAGAGGATATTTAAGGGAGTTCAGAGAGAAGACTAACTGCACATTATCAATCATGTTCCTATAGTATCTTCTTTGCTGAACAGCCCTTTCATTGGACGCCACCTGTTCAGAAACGGCGGTGTCAGTGCTGGTCCTGGCCTTGCGAAGCTGAGCTCGGAGGCTGTCCACCTCCTGCTGGCTGCTCTTGCGGAGCTCCTCCACCTCCTCGTCCCGACGCTGGCGCTCAGCCTGCCACTTCTTCTTTCTGTCCGATAGTGTCTTAAAAGGAAGAATTTACATGTTTTACAGGTTTTAAGATTTTTTTTTGCTAATTTATTGAAATTTATTAAAAATCTAAAACTGAGATCTCCCATTTACAAAACCTATCCAGACCCGTAATTTGGCGCTTTGTAGAAGCCTCTTTGGCAGCAGTTAGAGCTGAGTCTTTGTCTCTAAAAGCTTTACCAATCTGGATTTCGGCAGTTTATCTCATTCTTCCTGGCAGATCATCACAAGCTCCATCAGAGTGGATTTGAAGTGTCTATTAACCAACATCAGGTTTCTCCACAGATGATCTGTGAGGTTTAAGTCTAGACTCTGGCTGCTCCACTGAAGGACAGTCAGAGACATGTGCTTAAGCCACTCCAGTCTTCTCTTGGTCGCCAGCAAGGTGAGGAAAAATGGGCCGTTTGATGTTGACTGAATCTTTATGAACAGCACATCTGATTGGGGTTACATGGTCCCAAATAGGCTACCTATACTGCAAGGCATGTGCAGGACCATCTTCATCTCTCCCACCCTTTCAAGTGGATCTGTCCATCCAAGTAATGTCAGAGGTCAGGAGGGAAATAATCACAAGAAGACACAAAGAAGCCAACGAATCAAAAATCCTAATGTTAACGTTCGTGGACTAATGGAGCTAATAAAGGTAGGCCAGAGGGCATCATGAAGGGTCTGCCATTAATTATTTAGCATGACCGAAATCAAAGGAGTTGGATTTGTCCTTTAAATACAGTCCAAACCAGAACATTCAAAACGTACTCAGGAAAGTGAAAGTCAGGAAAGTGTTTCAATGTAAAACCATGTGTGTTTAACTTTGACCATGTAAGAGAATCCTTTTACAAGTGGAATAAATAACTGGAGACACATTTATCAAGAATTGAGGAACACAACAAAACTGTCCATGGTTCTCGATCAACCACAGCGCTGCCTCTTGATACTGTATATATTGTATAGCCTGATACGTTATAAAAAGCCTGATGTTGATGTTGACAAAAATCACAACTGAATTTTGTTCCCAGTCCGACTCTGGCCTCAAGTTCAGTTTTTGTCTCATCAGACCAGAGAATCTTTTTCCTCATACACTCACTCCAGGCCGTCCTGTACCTTCTACTCCCTCTACGATAAAGACCTGGTTGATGCTGCTCAGGTGGTCGTCCTTCCAGTGGGTTCTCCAGCTCTGTAGAAGACTTCTGAAGCTGTTAGAGAGACTGTTGGCTTCTTGTTCGCCTCCCTGACTAAGGCCCTTCTTGTCTTCTCTGCGTGCCTGTCATTCAGGGTGTGCATGAGAGTGTGCTGCGTGCATATTGTGGGTATGGGCTCACTACTGGGAACACTCAAAGCTTTAAAAAAGGATTTATACCCTTGCTCTGATCTAAGGCATGCCACAATTTTATCATGGAAGTCTACAGAGAGGTCATTGGGCTTGGTTTTTGTTTTGACCTGCAGTGAGAATTGAGGGACCTTATATACACAGGTGTGTCTGTCTAAACTATGTCCAATCAGTTCAGTTGCCACATGTGGACAATCAAGTTCAGAACACATCTCAAGAATAATCAAAGCAAAGAGGAAGTACCTGACTACAGCAAAGGGTCTGAATACTTTTAGAAAAAAGAGATCTCAGTTTTTGTTTTTTTATAAATTTGTTAAAATGTCTAAAAACATGTTCGTCATTATGGATTATTGATTGTAGATTGATTGGCAATCTGATTGATTGGCAATCTTATGCATTTAAAATTAAAACTACAACAAAATAAATTAAAAGTGCAAAAAGTCATCCTCGTTGCCATGGTGACCTCTGTGTGTTGTGATATTAAGTAAGTCCTGACTCTGACACTGACAGAGGGACAGAAACATCACATGTACTCACTCGTTCTAGACCCTCTCTGTCGGTCTTCAGGTCCTGCACTTCCTCCTCCATGTTGTTGACTCTCAGCTCCATCTCTTTGCGTCGTTGCTTCTCTGAGCGGTACTGGGCCTGAGCCCTCTCTGCCACCTCCTTCAGCTCTGAAACACATTCGTCAGAGCAGCGTTGTTTTATTATGTTAACTTGATGTCACCTGAGTCCATTAGCATGTAGCATCGGTTATTTTCCACAGTTCTTTTACCTTTTACACTGCAGGAAGAAGTGTAACCACATACACTCCCATTACCAGTTTAGTGTGTCAGTTTGTTTACTGAAGCCTTTTTAGAGGGAAGTCAACTTCCTGCTGCTGCTGATTTTTATTGTGTTTGACTGACAGACGTTACAAATATTTTGTGCACCTCATACATATCAATGAGGGTAGACTTAATATTAGAATGCATCACAATCTAAAACCTGCAATCTACATTCAACACAAACCTTCCTGCTGTGTCTCCAGGGCAGCGATGCGTTGGCAGTGGCTCTCACCGTCCTGCAGCACTGAGCTCAGTTTACTCTGCAGCTCCATGGCCTTCTGCTGGTGAGCTGTGGCTTCCAGCTGCAGCTGGGACAGCCGGGCTGCAGATGAAGCCAGATCTTCTGTTAGACGAACCTGGTGGGAGGACAGAGGGAGGGGTGAGACGAGGAGATGTGCGGTGGCTGTCGACATGTAATCAAAGCCCAGGCCACAAACAGACACTGGAACAGAGCAGTGACAGCCTGGATGAGTGGCTACTGGTGATGGTGGTGTGAGCAACGTGACCCTGTGGAAGAAAAATGAAGAGTGATGGCTGATGGAAAAGGAGACAGACGGGAAAATGAAGAGAGAAAAGTCAGTTCAAATGTCAATGAAGCGTGAAATAAAGAGGATTATTGCAGTGAGAACAGTTAGATCTGGGTCAAATAGTAGTTCCACATGATTCTTGTCATTTTGTGCAGCTTCTTTGGAAGCGGTTGGTAATCATATCAGCTGTTTAGTCCCAGTATCGCATCCAAAGTGAATTTGAAATCACTTGCAGAGACTCTCTAAACTGTGTCCTGTGACCTATGAACTGACTGTTTACTGTCTCAGGGATTTATGTGTTGTGCTCCCTCTAAATGGACATGATTGCAAAATGATTTTAGGCAGAAACAGCAGGTTTAATCTGTCAGTGACTAATTTCACTAAGGAGCTCAAAACAGAATCTGCCTCAGTGAAGCTGCTGATTTGAAAATGAACTTACACAATTTCACTTTTTCATTGTTTTTCTTTATGTTGCAGATACTGTTTGACCCCAGTCTGGTAGCAGTACACAGAGGAAACAGGCTCACCTGGCCAGAGCCCAGGTCCCGAGGCAGTGCATGCTGGGAAGAGAGAGCAGTAAATGCTAGATTTTCCTCAGAGCAGCACAGACAACCAGGGAGAGACCAATTGGTAAAGAGTGGAGCATTTAGTATTAGCATCAGATTTGCAACAGGAAACAGACAGTGCATGCTTCAGAAAATACCAACCCAGTCTCCACTGACAGTGTATGTCTGAAGAGACAAATTATCAGGTGAAATTCAGATTGTGCAGAATAGAAGCTACTTTTACTTACTAATCCAAATGTAAAGCTATATTAGCTTTATTATTATTAATTAATATTAATATTAATATTATTCATAGATTTTTTTTTAATCAATAAAAGAACCCTTAACCCCAGTTTATTTAAAAGACTCAGAATCACCAAATTTGGAGATTTCAAATTCTAGGAATCAAGGAATCGACAAAATGTGAAAAAGAAATTTAAAATCTGTTACAGAAACATCTAAAATAACTAGGATTACAGCCTCTGCCAACCAGTCAAGCTGCCGGAAATACGGTCACGATCTCCCCGTCTGTTCCTAAGTGGCCAGGAGTCACAGTGAAGTTGACCTTTGACCTTTTGTCATCATTTCTCTTCAATTATTTGTGTCATAATTATTGTATGAATTCTTGAGTTATGGCTGTGAGGTCACAGTGACCTTTGACCTCCAAAATCCAGTCAGTTCATCCTGAAGTCCAAGTCAACGTTTGTGCCAAATTTGAAGACATTCTCTTAAAGCAGTGGTTCCCAACCTGCGGGCCTGTGGGTAGTGTTCAGGAGAATGGGATGGACAGAGGGACAACCCCAGAACAGCTGTCCGGAAACTGAACTACATCCCAACCTTTTTTTTTCCTTTCACTCTGCCTGTTCCCTTCTGTGCTTTGTCTTGCTCTCTCTCTTCCCATGACCACCTCTCATCCAGCCCACTGCTCTGAGCCTCCGGGCAGAGGGACGCAGGATGAACCAAAATGACAAATGGACAAAATAATAAAACAGCCTAACTAAATGCTACACACCCATTCAGACGCTGAAACCTAAAGTGAACAGCCCCCTTGAAGATCAGGAGCTGGCTGCGCAAAACCTCTTGAGTTAAGATTTTCTTTAAAGTTTGAGTTAAGGTTTCCTTAAAATAAAAACAATTGCACAAAACACCCTTAAGTCTTCTCCTTAAGGGTTCTTTAAAATGTTCACCTAAGTATTTAAGGTTTTCTCCTTATCTTAGCCCTATACTTAAGGAATCACTTAAAGTCAGTTCAACCATTGCACAAAAGACATTAATGACCAAACTAAGAAAAACTAGAATCACCTCCTAGTGGTTGTCTGCCTCCTCCACTCAGACTAGTTTCAGGTCAGATCCCTGTTCATCCAGAGTCATAAAATATGAACCATTTGTGTGAAATTTTGTCATAATTGCGTGTGAAGCCTTGAGTAATGGCTTAAAAGTGTTTGCTGATGTCACTGTGACTCCAAAATCTAAATCAGTTTGTCCTAGAGTACAAGTTTTTACCAAATTTGAAGAAATTCCCACAAGGCGTTAGGGAGATATTGCATTCACATGGCTAAAACCGCGTTTAGTGAGGTCAACATGACCTTTGACCACCAAAATCTAATCTATTTGTCTTTCAGTCCAGGTGAATGTGTTTACCAAATTTGAAGAAATTCCCTGAATGCATTAAGGAAATATTGCATTTAAAAGGCCGTGTTTTCTGAGGTCACCATGACCTTTGACCTTTGACCAACAAAATCAAATCAGTTCACCCTCAAGTCCAAGTGAATGTTTGTGCCAAATTTGAATAAGTTCCATCAAGGCCTTATTGAGATATCCTGTACACGACAATGGGACAGATGGACGTACTTACAAATGTACATACAGGAAAACTTTAAGTGTCAAACTTAAGAAGAAAACTTAAGGTGTTTTGTGCAACTGACCCATGGGGACTATTCATGGCAGGACACAGTGCAGCCTGAGTATTGTTGCTGACCATGTTCAACGCTTTCATCACCAGTGAGTTCAGTGAACTTCAGTACCCCCCCACCCCAACCCCACCCAGTCTCCAGACCAGAATCCAGTAGAACACCTCTGGGACGTTGTAGAACAGGAGATTGATGTGATGCATCATGTCAACATGGAGCAGAGTCTCAGAGGAAAGTTTCAACATCTGGTGGATCCATGAAGAACTGAGGAACTACCCAGTGATAGCGAGCTGTTCCTAATAAAGTGATTGTAGATGTTTTGTATTGTGTGCTCACCTGCTGCACTGTGTTTCTCCAATAAAAATAATCCATCAGTCTCAAGTATTAGTTAGCTTTCTTTCAGCACTGAGTCCAAACACTCACCTTGTCCTGCTCAGCCTGCAGGAGTCTGGCCTGGTTGTGTTCACTGGATGATTTGAGGGAGTCGTTTCTCTGTTCCATCAGCAGGTTGCTCTGCTCCACGTACCTGCACAAGCACAAGCACGACCACATTACATCCACCTCAAACTCATCTCTCTAAGATACATGAGTCAGTTCGCTCTGTTGTTCGTGTTGTAGTGGCCTGTACAAAACAATCTAAGTACATAAAGTACACAAAGATTACATATTTATTGTTTTTATTAATTTTAACAATTTCACCAACTTCAATTTCACTCTGCAGGATACAAAAGATTTTTCAAAGGAAAATGTCTGAGTAAAGCTCCATGTTTTCCTCTTCTTCTGTGTGTTATTTAAAGTGTTGATCCATAAGAAGATATACTTGTGGTTTTAAGAACCAAAAACCATCTCAGTGTAGTTGTACATCTCCTCTCTCAGGCTTCTCTCTGGAGCTCTAGTAACAACAGGTCAGTGAGCCAATCAGAAGAGAGGAGGCTCTGAGCCTGTCTTCTGATTGGCTGACTGTTTTCTGAGTGATCCAATAAAAATATAAAACATAGTAAAATATAGTGAATATAGCACATTTCAGGTAAACACTCAAAGAAACCAAATTCTGCAAGGTTTGGATGGTGGGTTCTGGTGGGCGGGGCTTGGTGACTGCTTTGTTGTGACATCACAAAGTTCCAGAAGTCCTGACGGCTGCTCTTAAGGTTCAGTTTCTGAATACAGGCTGTGTGCATTTCTCTGTGGACTGAGGCTTTGATACTTTCACAGTATTAATATAGAAGATAGACCTGATCTATAATCAAACTACACATGGACAGACACCTTAAGAATATAAAACACTATAAAATACATTTTAGAATGTGATTCCTCTTTTATCTTTATAACCGTTTTAACAAAAAGAAAATAACAACATGAATCTCCTGATTGTTGTTTTATACATCAAAACTTCACAGTACCATGAGAGAAAGATCACATAAATTTCTACAACAGTGGTAGAACATGATGTTCAAACATATCTGTGACTGTCTGACATTTTGTGACTCACCTCTGGTTCTGGTTGATGAGTTCCCCAATCTTACAGTTTTGCTCCTCAATGCGAGAACTTTTCTCAAACACTTCTTTCTTTAAACATTCGTTTTCCTAAAAAACAAAACAGGAGTTTTCAGAACACTGTTTCATTCCTCATGACAAGACCCACAACATTGGAAGATTTACTAAAGCAACCAATATTTGTTTTATGAACTAGAAACACCTCCTCCACTCAGACTAGTTTCAGGTTACATCCTGTTTATCAAGTCATATAAAATATGAACCATTTGTGTGAAATGTTGTCATATAAAGTCTTGAGTAATGGCTAAAAAGTGTTTTATGAGGTCACACCAACCTTGACCTTTGACCCCCAAAATCTAATCAGTTCATTTTGAAGCCAAGTGAATGTTTTTACCAAATGTGAAGGGATTCCCTTGATGAGTTCTCGAGATATCGGGTTCACAAGGCCAAAATCATGTTTTGTGAGGTCACCGTGACCTTTGACCTTTGACCATCAAAATCTAATCAGTTTTACCTTGAGTCGTAGTGAATGTTTATGCCAAATCTGAAGACGTTCCATCCACGCATTACTGAGATATTGTGTCACTAGAATGGGACGGACGGACAACCTGAAAACATGAGGAGGCGGAGCAGCAGTATTCAGGTGTGTACCTGCACAATTCTCTGGATGTTGTGCACGATCATGGAGGTCTCCATCGACATACCAGACACACCCATGGAAAGACTCCCCTGCCTTTGAAGGTCGTCGATCTGTAACAGTGAAATAGGACCACGTATTTGTCTTTTGGTTTAAAGTGTTTCATGAACATTTTCTCGTTCATACTATTTCTACCTTTGAGGCCAGGTGATCCACTTTATCTGCTACTTTTCCGACAGCTAACCGGACTTCTGTGTTGTGTTGGCGTGCCTCAGTCATCAGGAAGGAAGTCAGGTCACCGGAGCCTGGAGAAAACAACACGATCACAACTATATCACAGGGCTGCAGTTACATCAATCACAAAGCACTCTTAGAGCTGTGTAATATTATCAGCTACTGAGGCTGCTGTTGCTGAAGAGCTGCATCATCCCAATTTACTAACAGCTGTATAAAACCTCCTGGTTTGATCATAATGACTTCCTGGTATTGAAGTGAACGCTCTTACCCACATATGGGACAGTTTGTGCAGGGTAGACCTGGCCAACATGCTGCAGCTGAGTTGGAGCCACAGAGCTCTGAGTGTAGGCGTAAGGCTGTAAAACAGCACAGTGCACTGACGTTAAAGGTTTGTTTTACTGGTGTTTTGCACTTACTGATGATACGTTGATAAAGAATGTGGTGAAATCTCACCTGAAAGGCACGGCTGCTGTCTGGCAGCCCGGGCTGTGGGGCAACAGTGGTCATAACAGGAAGTAAGGCAGAAGGTGGTGCAGTGTGAGGATGAGGATGTACTGCAGAAACAGAATTTAACAGATCAGACTGAGGGAATTTACCCAGAAACAGACCTTGTCATCGTCATCAGAAACTGTGTCCTGTGATACATATATGAAGAGGTGGAAGAAGCTCACCGTGTGCTGAAGCTGGAGCAGCAGTGGAGATCTGCACTGGAGATGAAGCTACAGGCCGATCCTTCACTCTACTGCTGCTGGTGTCCTGGAGATAGAAACATGGGGGCAGACACTATTGTCAAAAAATCCCATGAGAAGACTCAAACCAACAATGTGTCAGTTCAACACTGTTTGACCCCGTCTGTGGCTCTCAGCCAAAAACCTACTGAAGAAATAAATCTTAGCAGTGGCTCACAAATGTGTATTTTGGTTTTAGAAAAGGTGAAATAATTCCCTAAAACTCAAATGTTACACAAAAAGGACCATGTAGGGCATTTGTTGAAACAATTTATATAATAAATATAACATTTTCTGCACATGAGTATTTCTGGCAACAGAATGGCACGAGTGTGTGTGTGTGTGTGTGTGTGTAAACTACAGTGTGTGTGTTCATGGTGATGAAGGAGCGTGTCGCCCAGTGAGGCTCACTGAGGTTTTTTTAATAGCTTTTAGAAACAAGTACACGGAGGAATAAGATGTTTAGATCTTCTCATGGTATTTGCTGACAATAACAACATCTCCTGACTTTTCCTTTAACATCTATACAGTTTGTGTCCCACCTCAAGCTCAGAGTCGCTGGATTCAGGCTGGCTCGCCACTCCTGCCAGAAAGGGCAACATGGGCTGACCCATCTTCGCCATGCGGGAAATCAGCTTGGCTTTAGTGGCGTCTGG
Organism: Seriola lalandi dorsalis; assembly: GCF_002814215.2. Taxonomy (NCBI): domain Eukaryota; kingdom Metazoa; phylum Chordata; class Actinopteri; order Carangiformes; family Carangidae; genus Seriola; species Seriola lalandi. The sequence continues at coordinate 988,592 of NW_019525658.1, forward strand.
ATTCTGGAGTTGGAAAAGACATGACATAATGCAATAACAGTTCATTTAAACAAATCTTCACTGAGAAGAAGTGAACTTACTGCCAGCTGTTCACTGAGGGAGTTTGACTTTGCACGAAGTGGAGGCTCCCTGAAGAAGAGCAAAGAGACAAATCAGTGACAGAGGAGTTGAGGGTGATGCTGTGAACTGTTTCCTGAGGCTTAACTCTTACCCTGGTCTGCCTGGGTCTGGGGCAGCCTTCTGGAGTGTGGGCTCTGGGGTCAGATTCTCCACACTGGGGACTGAGGGAGGAGCAGGAGACGGGGCAGCGGAGTCTCTGGAGCTGGCACTGGCCCGATCAGAACCACTGTCCTTTGAAAACTTCACCTGAAGCACAGAACCAGCAGAATGAGCTCTAGTTCACACCTCACCAACATTACAGGGGGGTAGAAGAAAAGAGGTCATGTCAGGAGCTGCAGCATCTTAAACAAAGACGTAACTGAAGTATTCATGTGACATTAGAGCGATCAGGTGTTAGAGAAGGTGAACTACAGGAGCAAATGAGGGAGGGGGGAGAGAGGGAGGGGAGGGGGAGGGAGGGCATTACCCGCCGAAGCTCTGCTTCAAAGATAAGAGTGCTGTTAGCCGGGACACAGTTGGCGACTCCCTTGGATCCGTAAGCGAGGCTGGGTGGGACGATGATGAGACGCCGGCCAGCCTTCTTCATCCCCAGCATCCCTTCCTCCCAGCCCTGCTCACACAGAGGAGGACAGCAGAGTGTCAACGAGGTGATAACATGATAATAATATGATGAAGATTAACAGGATGCAGTCAGTTACTTCATTTTAAAAAAGTGTTTCCCTGTTATTAATTATTAGCAAACATAAACGAAGCAAACGGGGAGAAGTTTGAATTTTTACTCTCTTTTCAACACGGTTTGCTTCTACACTTTACTTCCAGAGGCTGTGGTTATTGTGAGAGGAGGTAACATCTGTCATAACTTCAGTGTCACCTGGTAAAATCTGACACATCCTGCAAAAACCTTCAGACAAACTGCTTTTTTGAGGATACAAGAGAGAAAATACAGCATTCCACATTGAACCGAACAAGTCACCTCATTTCTAGAAATATAAATATATACTAATAAAACATTAGGAATAATATCCAGACGCCTTGTTTAAACCAGTGGACACATAGTTGTGCAATAAAGTTACACTGTCAAAAATGATTTATGCTAGGAAAGTGAGTCCACTGTAAGAATAATGACTCAATTCTCCAGTGATCTGATTGGTTCCTGTGAAGTTAACGTGCCCCAGAGCAAGTTAACTGGACAGCACAGGTTACCATGGTGATCAATGCAGTTAAAAGTGAGCCAGCTACAGAAAACCCTCAAAGTTAAGCTCAAAGATAGATGATGACAGATCGATGTAATGTTGATATCATTATATAACATCAGAATACCATGTTATCATATTTAAATGATGTGTTCGTCTGAACTACAGTTAATATACAGTTTTCTGAATAACTTAAAATGTGACAGATAATCATATCGACATTAATGATTTCTTTCATTTCTCTTGTTGTTCTCTGTACACACCGACATGTCACAACTGAGCATCTTCATATGATCAAATTCACAGTATTTAGAAATGGGAAGAGAAGAAGAACGGGATAAAAATCATGTCGTGATGGGGAACTGTGAATCTTTTGGCAGTACAGTGAAATGTTTTGATACACAAACATTAAGGCATTAAGAAAAAACACCTGGGTACCGCTAGATAAAAAGATGCAAATAAACTGAAATGAAAATAGAAGAAAAATGAATTAGACAAAAAAAACTGTTGATTTAAAACTGTGTTTTTGTGGAGATTCATTTTCTTTTCTTATGTCTTGACTCACTTTTATCACTTTTCCAGCTCCGATTTTCAGTCGCAGCAACTTGTCTTTGTTCTGGTTGGAGTCAAACATCTGAAATGATATTTGAGATTCAATGAGTCACATGTCTGGAAACTTCACAGGAACTGGAGACAACATGTAGCCTGGCATCACCAGACCAATGTGCATTTACAGACTAGATCAAGTGGTGATCAATCCTGAAATATCAATACTTCTGATCCCAAATGTTTCTGCTCTTGGATCAATTCTCATACTGACAGACTGATATCTGAACTTTGGGGTAAATTAGTATTTTATCAATAGCTGAGTCACAGTAGAAAGTAACTACACTATCACCAGGATCTACTCTACATACTGTAAAACCTGGTTGATAGGAACTACTTCTCCTTTCGCCTGTCATAGTAATATGTGAACAGAGCGTTGACAGTGATGATGGCTGTCTCTAAATGTGTGTGATGTGTGTGTGAGGACTGTGAGGTTCTGCGGCAACACAAACCTCGTTAAGCATCTGAGATTTAGTCACAATAAAGAATATGTTGAGACCACGTAACCACATAACCACGTAGCGCTGTTCCATTCAAATTGATATAAATAAATTTGCTAGCTCATTAAATAAATATGGTTATGAAGTAAGTAATGAAATAATTAAAAAAAATGCTACAATAAATAGCTGGATAAAGATCAGGGGTGGAGTGAAATGTGTCTCCCTGGGATCAGATCACAATTAAATATTTCAGTTGTTTTATTATTGTCAAAGCTCAGGAGGCTGAAATGGCTGATTTGTTGCCAATGTATTAAATGATTTACACTACAGGCAACAAATCTAGACTTTGTGTTGACTGACCAGTAATAGTACAGTAATATTATTACTTTCCCTGGTAACAAGTAGTGTAAGGCATTATAATTTCAAAAACAGTAATAATATTGCAGTTACTAATCCTATTAGCACTGTGTTACCGGAATGCAATTGTTTTGTTTGTTTTTTGGAACACAAACAGGAAGCTATGATATCACCCTAAACGTGTAATGTGAAACCATTAAATACTCCCTGCTGCTCTTATGAGAGAATACTTTCATTAAAAAATTATGAGACTTGACTTTTTTTTTTTTTTTTTTTTTTTTTAAAACAGAGGTGTTTGTGCTCATGCAGTTTGATTGTTGACTCCTCTGTGAGGTCAGTTGTTCCAAAAAAGTGGATTTATTTGCAGAAGTAGCTGCCTAAACAGGCTGAAGGCCTATGTCACGTTTTCAGGAGGGGGATATAGCGAGAGCAATATAGTAATATAACGAGTAATGTAACCATTAACTTTTGACATGAAGTAATAAGTATTATTATTACTTTTAAAACAAGTAACAAGTAAAAAGTAAGTTATTACTCTTCCTGAGTAACTTGACTTATTGGCATTAATCTATTTCATTATGTATTTCACTGGCATTTTCTTATATTTCATTTTGAACAAAGCCAAATTCAATATAAGAATTCTCTGTAGACCCCAAGTGACCCCTGTGACCTGTGGATGGAGACACCGTCGTCTTGTTTCTTCACTCGGTTTTCAGGTTTTCCTTTAATTCGTCACCTGTCGAGTTTTTTCTCCTCTTAGTGTATTTGTTACAAACTATCAGGATCATATTGGTCTTGGTGATTCCATCCTGGGTTTTACTTGGCATCAGAAGGAACCTCTGGGGCATTACCAACGGTCACTGACAAACCAATCAGAGCAACGAAACATGTGATGTAGCACAGTGCGACTGAAACCCTGTCTGAATGGGAGGGGACTGAGCCAGAGCGAATAAACCTGAGCTGCTGATTGGTCTGGGTTCCAGGCTACAAACAATGATCAGATTGATGAAATGATGGTGAAAGTGTGTGACCTGGCCGATTGTGTGGTTCTGCAGGAGCCAGCCTGTGTACACCACCTCCAGACAGTCTCCATTCTCCACCCCCTGCCCCTCCCCGAGACTCAGGTCCTGAACCACCGCAGCATCTAAGGAGGCTGTGCTGTTTGCTTTCGCCAAACACACCTGTTGCACACAGAGGGAAACAAGTCATCAGCAACAGAACTCATCGTGTTTGATGAAACCTTGAACTCGATGTAGGTCAGACTGATAAAGAGGTTTTAGAAGATGCACAAACCTCTTTGCAGAAGTCTGATGAAGCTCTCTCTGATTCAAACATCAGGGACCAGTTCTGCCTCTGGTCGTCATAAAAAGTGCAGTAGTTGTTTGGTTGTACCTGAGACAGAGACAGAACATGTGGTCAGGAACACTTGAGCTCATTGTGACTCATGAATTTTTCCCTAGGGGATAAATAAAGTATCTGTCAATCTATCTATCTATCTATCTATCTATCTATCTATCTATCTATCTATCTATCTAATCATTAATGTAGAGACTTGCTGCAAACTCTACAGGTTATTCTCTCTGGAGGGAATCAAGACCTTGGATATTGTTCACAGGACAACACAGGAACAGGAAGTATTGAGAGTCTAGATTGTGACCCAGACTTTGTAAATGTTTCTGTTTGTTTTTCAGAAAACACTTATAAATTTGACCACAAATAGTCCCGTTTAATGAAGATTATACATTGACATGATACTGAGAGACTTGAAGTAACTCAAAGAAAAGCTCCACAATGTTTGTGACAAAGATGTTTGGGAAGAAGGTTTTCAGTCCTCTCACTCCAAAAGAAATCACATAGACAAAACAGAACACAATATGAACACAGCTGATGTCAGCTGGAACTTAGACTTACAGTTTTCTGCATGGTCATGATATGTGATCTGATCTTCATCTAAGTCACAAGTGCTACTAGCCTTTTTTTTTCCTTTTTTTTTTTTTTTAAAGAAACTAGAATTACCTCCCTGTTACATCCCTATTTATCCAGAATCATATAAAATATGAACCATTTGTTTGAAATGTTGTCATAATTGCTGTGTGAAGTCTTGAGTTATGGCTAGTATAGTGTTTTGTGAGGTCACACTGACCTTTGACCTTTGGCCACCAAATTCGAATCAGTTTGTCCTTTAGTCTAGGTGAACGTTTGTGCCAAATTTGAAGAAATTCCCTCAAGGTGTTATGGAGATGTTGCGTTCACAAGGCCAAAATCATGTTTCGTAAGATCATGACCTTTGACCTTTGAGCTTTGACTATCAAAATCAAATCACTTCATCCTTGAGTCTTACTGAACGTTTGAACCACATTTGAAGAAGCTCCTTCAAGGCGTTACTGAGATATCGTGTTCACGAGAATGGGACATACGGACGGACAAGCTGAAAACAATATGGCTGCTGCTCTGACTGTCACCGGCACGGAGGGATAAAAATAGAGCATGTGACAAAGCTCTCCTCAGGTATGAAGCATGTTGAGACCTAGAAATGAGCTAAACTGTGTCTCCATACATTGTTAAAGGTCTGAATATCTGTTAGCCTACATGTATTCAACCGTCTGCACGTCTCTACTCACCGTGAAAACAAAGCCCGTATGAATCTTGGCAGCGGCCACTTGTTTCTGTTGGCTCAAGTACAGAAGCAGTTTGTACTGCAGAGAAGAAGAGGTGCATTATTCATCAAAATCAAAAGTCACACCAGTAATCTCAAACAAGTGACCAGCTAGCAAAGCTCTAACCTCTTTTGTTGCGTGGTTGCCCAGCGCGGCTGCTCCCAGCTTCCCCTGCTTCACATACTGGCCGTTAATACTGTGCGACACACAAATGGCAGAGAAGCTTTTCGTTTGACTTGACTATAAGATGATTTGGAGGATTGTGATTTGATCTATAGAAATCAGCATCAGGTTCTTAAGCTTTGTAGAGAAGTGGGGAGTGAATACTTGCAGCCCATAGATTTAAGTACATTTAGAAAACATGAATAAAGCTCAAAGACTTCAATTAATATTATAAAAAGGCTTTAAAATATGAAAAAAAGGCTCCTTACTATCTGAAGGCTTGGACTGCTGTGGCATATAACACTGCTGGAGCTCCAGGTGGTGGAGCTTGTTTCTGGTTGGGCGGCGCTGTGAAGAAAAAGAAGACACATTCAGCTCACGTCCAAGTCGTAGTTAAAATCTTAACTCATTTCTGTCTCTGTTGTGAGTGTCTCACCTGGGGTGGAGCTCTTCCTGGGCTGTTTGGGGGCTGTATACTGAAATGACTCATTCCCCTGACTGGCTTCCTGGTCTAGTCCAAACAGGGAGGCCAGCTTTGCCCTGGAAGGAGAACAAGTGTAAAGATCATCTAGATACGTTTATGTTGCCCATGAAATTTATGATCCACTGATCAACTGAAGTTTGTTCCACTTTATGGTGATGCTCAGAGTCAAACTGTCCTGGCATCAGATATAAGATATAGCCTCTGACACAGCACTGACTCCATGGTCAGGCTCCAGGTAATGCTGCTCGTACCTGTCATCTTCATGTGGGAGTTTTCAAAAGTTACTGTAACTGCCTGCAACACATCAACAGCTCCTACCATCACTTCATCTGCAATTATGTTCATTCAATCTGCACAAATGTGCTAAAAAGTACAAACAACAGTAGGACTTCATCTACCAATTATTTTCATTATTCATTTATTTATTTTGATTAACCCATGAATCATTTAGTCTTTAATGTGTTAGAAAAATTATTCGAAATTACCATCAATTTTCCGGAACCAAAAACGATGTGTTCAAATAAAAAAAAAAGTCCAAAACTTACAACATGGTCTCATGGTCGTCCTCACTATCATGGAGCTACATGATACACTGACATACACTGAAGAAAACATGCAGCGTGTGAAGCTCTAAAAACAACGAGTTAATAGACCATGCATAATGGTCTATATAAGAGAGAAGCAGCAAATCTTCATGTCTGACAACAACACGCTCAGACCACTAGACCATTACAAACTGTAAACATCATCACAACTTCTACCTCAATCATAGGCACCAATCAGCATTTCCAACAGCTGGGATCAAACCTGCTGAGTCTAGACCAACATTTGTGGAAAGCCTCAGTGGCTGCCTGCTACTGACCCCTGGAACTCCTTCCACTGGTAATCACTGGTATCTCCCAGGATGGACATGTTGAATGCCTTGAGGCCCTCATCTCCGATGGTCAGGAACTGGGATGAGGAGGGGCTACCTGTTTGCATGTGTGAGTCAAAATCCTTCTGGTGTACGTTCCAACACTTCTGCCCTGGCCCCCCCCTGATCTCTGGTCACCCCTGTGAAGTCACACCACCGTGATAGATTCAACAGCATAGCAGAAGAAAACTGAGGAGCTCCGACTTAGCGTTCTCCACTGAGCAGAGATGGGCTGTGGCAGAAGCCTTCACCTTACTCCTCTAACAAGCAGCATGTGAGAGGAATTAGCTGCCAGGACACTCCTCCCTCCCTCAAGCCCCAGCCCTGCACTGACTGCTCAGTCCACCCGCTCATACAATGCTCCTGCAGAGCACAGCTCACAGCGCCGTCAGTCTGAAAATGTGGCAAAGCTGCAATTGAACACTGCTCAACTAAGAGGCAATAAGTAGAGTAAGTAAGTGAATCTGTCTCATAAAAAAAGGGTCAACATTTGAAATCCTGCAACATGTAACAGCAAAATGCACATAAACCTAGAAAAAACAACATACACATGAGAAACTTTGAAAATGTTGAGCTAGTTCTGAGGGATCTGGTTTATCAGGCAGCCGTTTACCAAAGCTGGTAAATTATCACATTAAGTCAGTGTCTGCATCATGAAGCTAGGTTGGAGTATTAGGGCCACATTGAGGAAATTTACAAGCATGAAGTGGTAATATTACAAGAATTAAAAATGTAAAATTTCTGGAGAAAAAAAACATAATTTTTTAGGAATATTACATCAACAAATCAAACAAGTGAAAGAACAGTCAGTGGCAGCCTGAGCTGCTTCTGGTATCTGCTGTTTGTCTAAACATAGAACAGATTCAGTCTCTTCACAATCTTTTCAATGTCCTGGTGATGATGATGATGATGATTATGATGATAATGATGCTGATGCTGATGAGCCAAAAGATGAAGTATCTCCTTGTTAGTGAAACCTCTGCTGCAGTATAACTTCACAGGATGCTCCATGTTCCTCATTTAAAAGCCTCTGATATTTCTCCTCTAAAACAACACGGAACCTAAAATTACATCTTTATTCTCGTAATATTACGTCTTTATTCTTGTAAAATTACGAATGAATTCTTGTAAAATTGACTTCATTCTCATATTATGACTTTTTACTCGTAAAATTACGACTTTATTCTTATAATATCATAACTTTATTATTGAAATTTCAGGCAGCTCAGTGGCTAAAGTAGGAATGTGAAATCTATTCTTTTTATCGCAACTTGAACATATCACAGAGCCTGAAGAGCTTCATTCATGAAAACTACTGAGCAGAGAACAGATTGGGTGGATTTGTGAAATCATGTGACAACTCATCAGACCAGCGAATGGACCAGGGCAGAGATGCAGTGGAAACAGGATCAGTGGAAACGTATCTGATATAACATCCTAGAAAAAGCTCCATGAACTGCTCCAATTCCTGGTTTGTTACACGACAATACTCTGTAGCCACTAACTTCCATATAATGATAACAGTCATGTGATCAGACAACTCTGACGTCTCCTTTCAAACATCTAGCAGCATAATTAGGGTTAAATCTGAGCAGGACCTCTGTCAGTATCAGTGATCACACATGTCCTTCAGAAAGGAAAACTTTTGTATAAAATCACCCTTCACGGTGCTTCTCTTGGTATTTTGGTGAAAAATAATTATAGACACAAAAAATATTTTATAACCATTTATTGGTATATTTGCTTCATACCGAAAAATGTAAGATGAATAAGAGAACAACTTAAATTGCCCAGGTTTTCAGTCATCTTCCAAAACGGATCACATACAAACAGAAGTCACGATCAATTGACAGATTTAAATTTAAAATTAAATCTGGCCCATAGACGAGTACAGCTAACCCCGGCTAAGTGGTGCAAGCTAGTTAGCTTTCAGGCTAATGGAGTTAGCTCGGTGGACAAAAACAAACTCACCCTCCTGACGGAGACAGGAAGTCTCCGTCCTCGTCGTCTCCGCCGAACATGTTCAGAGTCTGAAGCCTTTTTCCTCTTAAATAAAACAAGTAAAGAGCAGAGTTAGTTATTTTTACATGACTAGTTTCTTGAACTGTGACTTCCCCTTCCTGTTTGTGGTGGAGTCAGCTGACTTTCCACCTGATTCAGATTTAGTTACCGCTCGCCACCACTGGATGGCGCCAAAGACTGTGGCAGGTTGTTATAATTCAGACCCACAACAGTGCAGCAGGTCTTTCAAAATGAGTACTAAACTTGGCACAAATCCTCTTTGGGTATAACTCTTTGGATAAAACACAGTAGCCACTCAAAAATTCTAGATAGCTGCCATTTCTGGTAAAAAAAATTCATTTTTTGCAATAAGTTCACCTACAATTTTCCCATATGAATGATGTAGGTGTCAAATCTTACATTTTAACAACGTAGAAGGTGAAATTTAGTACACTGTAAAAACTTAAACTTGCATATAAGTTAAGCAAAAATATCAGCAAACTCACAAAAGTTTCCTAAAAATGCATTTAAAAATAAAGATTTTTTTAAACCAAAACCACTGCTAGCAAGATAGTAAGCTTATATCAGCTAACTTTGACAAAGTTGCACTGAGGTACGTTTTCATGTTGATGTCCAAAGTGCATTTGAAATGTCAAAGAGTGTAATTCAACTGAGAGGATTTCTTTGTTAACTTGTGAACCAGTTCACTAACTAGCCTAGCACGCTAGGCTATTAATGCTGACTTGAGGCTTTACTAAAGCAGGTAGACTGCTGACTTTTACAGAACTTCTGATTCATCATTCATAATAAATTGTTTGCAATTACATTATGTTTTATTCATTTTCATATATTAAATATTACAAATAATGCTCTAAAGAAATTTAAGAATTGTTAGTTTGATGTAATCAGGGTCAAAACATAAGATTAAATTACAAAATCATTTAAATCTGTCCCGTGGGTAAAATTTAGGTAGCCATCTTGGAAAATGGCGACCATATTTTTCAAGTGGCTAATGCGATTTTTCAAATGAATGGCCCCAGAGGAATAAACAAAAACAACTGCTTCTAACAGGGTAGGATTCAATCCTGTGGAAAAAGCATCACAAGGTCATGATGAGAGTGCTGCCCAGTCATCAAGTGTGCACAGTGACTGTCAGAGGCTACTTCCCTTTAGCCAACCCTGACCTTTGACCTCACTGAAGGAGAGAATTTCTCAACAGCCCATAGAATCAAAATCAGTTTTGTATTCCTGTTAAGACCAAGGAAGCTCAATTCACAATTTTACATCAAATCTGTACATATATGATTCCTCTTTAAATGTTAAAACATCAGTAAACTTATTCAGTCAGAGTAAAATAATAATCATGTTTTAGTTACATTTACCTTGATTTATTTTTAATATTTAGTAGATTTTTATTCACTCTTAAGCTTTTTGCTATTTCTATTTTATACATACGTTTTAATATAATGTTAAATATGTCATAAGCACCCTGGCTGACTTGTTATATGTCAACATGTTAAGGTTTTATTGTTTCTTGTCGTGTATACTTACACGCAAGTAATGCAGATAATAAAATAGAAAGAAGTAATTAGAAAAGAAAGTTCTTGGATATATAATGAAATGATGAAGGTAGATCTGTCACAGCCCCTTCTGTGACTGTTAGACTTCCCAGTATTTCCTGTGTTTTTCCCTGTCTGTCTTCCCGTGTCTCCTCCCCTTTTTTCTGTCCGTGCTTCTCAACAGGGGCGTGGCACAGCGCTGGCTACCTGGCTCGCCTGTTTTCCATCTATCATCAAACTCTGTATAATAACCCCAGCTCTTCATTAACTCATTGCCAGATTGTGCCGCTATCCATGTGGTAACACTCCAGGCTACTACTACAGCTCAGCTAAAGGTTGTGACTAATTACTTCTGTTGTCTTGGATTATCCCTCACCAGTGTCTCTCTCCGTTTCCAGTTACTGCTACAACCCGGATTCTTCAACCCCCAGCATCCCCCCGGTACTCTCTCCCTCTCTGATCTCAATTAAATAACGTTTATGTACACACTGCTGGTTGTTCAGTGCCTGAATCTGCTCTGTGGTTCGAACTGCGTTTTTAGTCAGATCATAACAAGATCCCAAGTGTAAAATAAGCCTATTTTTGAAATTCCTCACGTTATTGTCAAAAACTCACAATGGAACCCATAAAAACTGATAATCACATCATAAATTTCACCAATTACAAAATATTCAGTACCTCCTATGAGATATGGACTAGAATCAGTTGACGTGTTCCCACCAACCTGTTATCAAAGATTTTCCTCTCAAGTTAAATATAGATCTCATTACATTCACAGCCACAATTCCTGCAATCAGTGGTAATTCAATCTGAGGCCCATGTCCTCAGTCTTTGCCAAGTTTATTAGAACGGCTCCGTTAGTTGGCTGAAATCCAAATAGCGTCTTGATCTGTCATAACATTGTGTCAGTCCTGGTGACACATTGATCTAATACAGTCTGATCTGACATTTAAACTTTGGTGTTTGAATGAACTCCACAACTGCTGCACAGATTTGTGCCCTCATCCTCCTCAATGTTGCTGTATTTTATCTATTTCATTCAAATATTTTCTCCTTCATCATTCATCATCATAATTGCTCTTGGCTGCTTTTGACCGCACTGTCATTTGTTAATTTGAGTTGTAATTAAACACTGTACAAACAACAGTTCATTGTTTTCTCAAAGCCTCACGGTTTATATGTAGCACTCTTTATGTTTCAGCCACAACACTGTGGTCCTGAGTGACACATCACGATTATATGGACTTCCATGAAACTTGGTCCATGGGGTTCACTAGAGTCCCCAAATCATCCCAACATCCCCAAGTCTCTGTCATGTTGCAGTTATTAACCATAGCTCCCCACCAGTCAACACATACACACAGGACGATTAAATATAATCCATCTGCTTTACTCTCTGTCAGTATTTACACATGATCATTTTACAGCAATATTACTTTAGATTTATGGCATTTTAATCATTGTTTACCTATCAAAATTATACAAAAATAAAATTGCATCTGTTTCTTCTCACATCGCAGCTGGCATCAGTCCATTCCTTTTGCTGTGCGTTAGGAAGAGGTACGTGATTTCCTGTTCCGCTTTGCTCGACGTGTGGATGGAAATCGGATGAACTCAAAGTGTTTGCTTTGGTCTGTGTTGGGGAAGGGAGGCGGGCCCGTGTGGAGCCTCTTGATGAAATGGACTTCTCTCTGGTTCTCCCGTGTCCTGGAGGCCTTGATGGGCCTCCCTTTCCTGGTGAAAGCCACATACCAGCCCTCATACTTGGCATTCTGGAACGCTGTGTAATTGTTCTCCAGGACTATCTCTGTGAAGATACAATCCCTGCTCCGGCCGTTGGGCTGTGTGAGGAGACACAACAGGTATCATCATATAAAACAAAATTGATCACTGGATTTCAAGGATAAACAGTTATATTACCAACATCTGATCTACAGTGAGAAAATGGTCAATTCACACATTTTTCTCTTTAATATCAAAGCCACCTTGAATTGAGACGATGCAACATTTGCAGGTGGAAATGACACAATCTTCTTTTTACAAATGAGAAGTTGAAGCAATAAAACAAAAGCAATAAAGCACACCAGTAATTTTGCTATCACAGTCTTACTTGGTCTGGTTTAACCAGTAGCTTACCGCGGGAAATGTTATCTAGTATTAGCAAACTTTAAATAGACATTGCAATGGACATTAAGCATTTAGCGGTTAGCATTAACCACCGTTGTCACAAGTTTACATAGTCTAATATATACAGCATGTCTGAAATTTTTAAATGCAACACATATAACAGAATTGTCAATATCTTCAGTTAGCTTCTGTGAAAGGAATAGTTTGATCTTGTTGCTGAGAGTGAGATGAGAAGATTGACACCAATATCATTTCTGTCCGTTAAATATAAGGCTAGAGGAAACCGTCAGTTTGTTAGTCATGTGGCTCTGTCCAGAGGAAACTAAATCTGTCTCCGAAGCTCACGACTTAAAACATTATATCTTATTTGTTTAACATATATAGTTTGTCTCAAAACTCTCCTGTAAAACCACAATGATTGGTGTGTGTTTTTTTTTTTTTATTTTGTTACCTTTGGACAGAGCCAGACTAGCTGTTTCTCTCTGTTTCCAGTCTATATGCTAAGCTAAGCTAACAGGCTGCTGGCTGTGGCCTCATGACTAGCACACAGACCTGACCCACATTGCGAATGAGACGACTCCTCATTAGTCAACTTTGCTCCTTTAACTCATCCAAACAAAGCTGGCACAACAACGTTCCCTCATTCCATGTTCCTACAGTTTATATTGAATGGTGAAGGTGCAGCAAAACATTTGTGCCTTCAACAGGCGGTGTAAAGGAGGCTAGTCGTATCAATCCTATCGTCTAACTCTTAAAAATACTTAATTTCTTCAGTCAACCTCTGTTATGTCGCATTTACACTGGACAAAAAACCTGCTAACATCTGGCTTTTGTTTTCAGCGTGAAAAGGTCCAATCTGTATTTGTTCCAAGGTCATATGACTCTGCAGGAGTCAAGGATCCGGTCAGTAGTGATGTAAACATGACACACAGGTGACCCCAGGTGTAACGTCTTTATGCACAAACACTGTAAACACCTGTCACCTGCAAAGCTTGGTGCTGTTGCACCTTCTGCTGAGAGTGAGTTGCAACCCTGAAATAACACAATCACCAGTTGAGTGTCTGTCTCCTCTCAGGCTACGTCCACACTACTACATTTGAAAACAACACTTAGTAGTGCGGACGATCTCCGTCCAGACTTTCACACCTGAAAACGCATAAATACCTGAGTAGTCAGGTACGCGGGGCATGTGTGAGCCAGAGTAAACAGGAAATAGGTTGTCAACTCAGTTGATTAGTTGGAAAAAATACTATGAACGAGGAACAGTGCAGACAGCTGCAGTGATAAAATACAGAATTTAGCTCCTCAACAGCTGCTAGCGTTGACAACAAGGTCAGTAACACTGTAATTCATTATCATGTTGTATTCACCACTGGTAGTCCAGGCTGATGAGAGCCAATCAGGAGAGACCGTGGGTGTGGGGAGTTTTCAAACTAAAACTGGTCCAGCAAAGTTTACAAAAGTCTCCATTTTCGGTGCTTGAAAACCCTGGAGTCATATGGACTGGAGGAGGAAATGTAGCAGAAGAGATGAGTTTTAAAACAAAAACATAGTAGTGTGGACGTAGCATCGGTTTGAACAGAAAGGCAAACTCGTCTGGCAGTGTGAAAGGAGTCAATCTTACCTGCGTTTAAAAAAACCTGCTTCTATGCATCAATTTTGATGTAAAAAGTTCTACTATATAGTATGTAGATATACTGTAGGTGCATATATATGTATCGAAATAAAAATGATTGTGGCAGCTGCACATTTCAGTAGTTTGAAGTTGTGAACGTTAAAGTAAACTCTTATGAAATTGGACTTATGTAACGTGTCGTGTGAATTTTGCAGCTTGAGTGTCAGTTACAGATGTAAGAGCAGCCACACCTTCAACACTTCTAAACTATGATGAGAAATAGATTAGTGACTCGTCATGTCCAGATATGTGGACCCATCTTTTCCATTTCCATGAAGGAAGTGGACGTTTGACTTATGACCAAACACACAGGCAGTGCATGATGGGATGGTACTTTCCCCTCATCGCTGTCAGCCAGTAAGACTGAGTGATGTCACTCAGTCCTCTGAGGATTTCTGTTTTCCAGCACATCATGTCCTGAGGTGACTGACACTGTCAGTGGACTGAAGCTTCAGTACAGGAGTTCTCAGTGTTAGTGAGTGTGACATCTGACGAGGTGTTTACAGTATAGTCTGTTTTTTGACTTAATTTTATCACAGTATCTCTCAAATAAAGAAATATATATTGGGATGTTTATCGTACCTTTCCTACCAGTTTCCCCTTCCGGTTCATGCAGATGTAACGCCCACTTTCTGCACCTCGTATCCTCACCCGACTGCCGAACGTGTCCGTCTCAACAAACAGACGAGCTGCCGGAGAAAAAGAGAGGGAGAACGTCAAGACAACAGAGTTATTAATTAATAATAATCAATATATATTCTCTTAATATTTGTTTGTATTTTCAAGAGTTCCAGATGATACACAAACATGATAATTAACAAATATTATTATTATATTATTACTGCACAGTGTCAGACATGAAGAGTGTTTAAGGTCTATGTAAAAATATAGTCTGTAAAGTTAGTGTAAGAATTAGTTTGAGAATTAGAATGAGTTATAAATGTGTTTGTGAACACTGTGGGACTAATAAAGGAAAATCTTAACTGTTATTTTTCCACTGACCCAGGTATGCCTCTGGAAATCACCTCTAACACTGAATAATTAAACCAATGTGACTGAATGGCCGAACATTAAAGAGCTGAACTGGAAGCAGAATAAACATCCCCAGCTGAATTTGTCCTGCAGTTAATTATGGCCTTGGGCATTACAACAGCCTTGTGTATTAGGGTATAGAGACAAAGGACTTGCCCTAATCAGCCGTTAATTTGCTAGACGATGGATTCATGGATGCAGCAGGGAGGCTGAATTAACATAGAGGCCTGAAAACATCTCACAGAGGGAAGAAACAGGCTGGAGGTGAAACTGCTGTTTGTGCCTGAGGACGTTGGGCCCCTGCAGGGAGTCTGAGCCTTTAGTGTTAGGGGCCAAAAAATGTCATTTGATCAGAGTTTTCTTTCTCTGTCGATAAGTGCTGCTCATTGTGGGAACTGTTGGCTTCTCTCTATATCTCTTCTCTCGCTACAGGTCTTGACCTTTACCCTCTAAAGAGCCTTGAGATAATGTTCTTAATGATTTGATGCTATGCAGATAAAACTGAACTGAATTGAAGTTCTTCTTGAGAATATCTCTACATTTTTATTGTAGGCCAATCTATGTTTACCAAGAGCCAGTGTGTGTGTGTGTGTGTGTGTGTGTGTGTGTGTGTGTGTGTGTGTGTGTGTGTGTGTGTGTGTGTGTGCGTGCATGTGCAAAAATCACAGTCAACATATAGAGTAAAACTGCCTGAACATCCTCTGTTTTCAAACATATTGTAACTATCAGAATTTTGATTCTCCTATGTATCATCACATACAAGTTACAAAGCAAAGCATGTGACTCCCTGACAAATTATTATGAAGCAATCTTTTAAATTCCAGGATACACAGAAAAATAAACATCGATTCACAAGTTGTGATTATATTTTCAAATCAGGCACATGAATGCTGGAAATGACATTTCTCTGTGCAACATACTAAAACAAACAAAAAATGCATTCATATGTATTGATTCTACCTGCCACTATATTTTCATATAATTAAAATATAATCATACATTCATATTTTGCTTGTGTTGTATAGAAAGAACGAGGATGTGTCAAACTTTCTTGTGTAATCATTTTTCATGCAGACGTTTAGAGGAGTTTTGGAGGATTCTGCATAAGAGTTTTTATTTCTCAGAAAATCTTCCCTCAGCTCCGTGGCTGCAGTGTAATGGTAATGAGGTTAGTCTAAACCTTCTTCATTAAAAAAAAAAGTGGTTTTGTTAGAAATGAGCCAATGCCTCTGATACAAATGACTGCAGGATCCCTGTGGACCTCCTCTGTTAGAAGTCTCCACTAAGAACTACAAGATAAATGTCATGCAAGGTGAGCAGCAGACCTCGGGTCAGCTCTTACCGTACATATTTCCATCCTCAGCTGTGGCGGTGACCCTTTTACCCTGAATCTGGACGTGCTTCCCGCTGGTGCGGCTGTAGAGCTGGTACACCCTGATCTGTCTGCGGCTGAGCTGGTCCGTCACTGCGCCCTGCGTCCTCACATACTGGTTAAAATTAGGAGACGGGTGATTCTCCCCCTTTTTATGTAAAGGGAAAAATAAAATACATAATTTTTTTTCTTTCTAATCTGGGATAAAGAAATGTGTAGCCAATTTTACAACCACCACAACAGGTCGAAATTTCCCTTATAAATACCAGACAGTAGCCTGGGCCTAAAGTTCATAATATAATATAATATAATATAATAATTAATGTGATATTCAGGAGTGAGTTATTACAATTAGCACTATCCTAATTATAAAATAATGTCTTTGAGAGGGTATTTACCTGAGCATGGCACCACAGCACGAAGAAATGAAACGATCTGCAACAACAAGTGAAGATTTGTTATTATAAAGACGTCATTTTGTGGCAATCGTGCAATCACAAGTTTACGACCCAGTCAGTCGTCTTACATGTAAACACAGCGCCGGTTGATTCCATACATTCTCCTGTTTATTTCATCCGATCAAGGAGCGACTCTGGAGGAGGGTAATCCCGGATGGACGCAGTGAGTAATTCCAACGGTGCTTCCACAGTGTCGCATATGCGCCTCTGACCTGTCCATCCACACCAACTGAGTCTCTGATATAAACCACCGACCTCTTATTCCCCCCTCACATTTAGGCTTCAAAACCCTGATCCAGCAGACTGAGCGGTGAGGAGCTCTGCAGGAGATTTGTGCAGCGCATCAAAACCACAGACATCCATTATTATTATTAAAGAAAAAAGTTTGACATCACTGGGGTTAGATGTGATCAGTCCCGGCTGTGTGGAGGTCTGCTCGGGGTAATTCCAGGTTTTGAAAAGCACCTCTGTCTGGCTGGTTAAATGTTGAAAGGCAAAGTCCCTCCCTGGGTCTGCCTGCTGTGGGTGGGCACAGCCAGGAGCCCTGAGCTGCTTTAATACAGGAACAGATGCGCAGAAAAAGAGATTATTCTCGTTTTTTAAGAAGTAATGTCACGTTTAGTTTAAAAAAAAAAAAACTGCTCTGAAAGTTTCAGCTCTAACTTTTATTCCCTGTCCCTCTGTCTGCTCTAATGTGGATCATTACTGCTGCATTGTATTTAAAAGCGAGGAGACTAATCGCACCTTATGGGTGTGGCAATTAGGTGTTAAAGAAAAGCATTCCCACCGTCCCACCCCCCCACC